>NC_072789.1:20401746-20640005 GCF_022539595.1 Amphiprion ocellaris | reverse complement strand
TTTGAAAAAAAAATCATCATGAATTTTGGCGCAAAAAAACGCCTTACTATACTATGTAGCAGGAAGTGAGAAAGTCAGTAGATATGGACCTACTCATTTCAAGGTTTGCTGAGGCAAAGGCTCGAAAAGTCAAATTTTAGTGTGATAATTTTAATAAAATTGAGGAAGAAAAAAATCACAAAGAAAAATGGAAGTGAAAAAAGGGAGAATAGAAAACATCACAAAGAAAAGAGAAGAAAATATCACAGAAAAAAGGGAGACAAACCATTACAAAGAAAAGGGAGCAATAGGAAGAAAGGAGAGAAGAAACCACCACAAAGAAAAGGGGAAATAAGGAAACATCACAAAGAAAACAGGGAGACAAAACCATCACAAAGAAAAGGGAAGAGAGAGAAAGAAACAGGGAGAGAAGAAAACACAACAAAGAGGAAGAGGACAAAGAACAGAAAAAAGGAGAGAAAGAAAGATGGAGAGAATAAAACATGATAAAAAAGAGGGAGAGAAGAAAACATCACAAAGAAAACAGGGAGAGAAAATCATCAGAGAAAAAGGGAGAGGAAAAAAGAGGGAGAGAAGAAACATCGCAAAGAAAGGGGAAGAGAAGAAAATATCACAAAGGAAAAAGGGGGACAAAACCATCAAAGTGAATAAGGGAGAAATAGAAATAAAGGAAAGAAAAAACCATCACAAAGAAAAGGGAAGAGAGAGAAAGAAAGAGGGAGAAAAGAAAACATAAAAAAGAAAGAGGAAGAGAACATTACAAAGAAAAAAGAGAGAAAGAAATAGGGAGAGAAGAAAACATCACAAAGACATGAGGGACTGAAAGAAAATAGAAAAGGGAGAAAGAAAGACAAAAGGTAAATTTGATTAAAAAAAATTATCCTGTTGAAATTTTTGTTCTCATAATTGACCTTGTTATATTTTGTGGTGTCTTCTTTTATAGTAACACAGCGTGCAGGGAACTCCAGACTGAACCTGCTCCTGCTGCCACACTGAAGACATGTTGAGGTGACAATAAAACTTTAGACAGTGCAGTACCAGAATGTCAAGGGCCCCAATGACTGGGGTTTGCCTTGGGCCCCCAAATGACTAGGTACGCCCCTGCTTCTCTAGACAGGAACCCTTTCATTCTACAATGTTCTTCAGGTGGTAATAGGCAGATTTAGGAACAGCTTCAAGAGGTTGTTAAAATTCAGGTCTGAGTCAATAATGACACCAAGGTTTCTGGCTTCATTTGTATTTTTTAGTGATATGGAGTCAAGGTGAGCACTGACCTTTCTTTGACCTTTCACTTTTGGGGCCAAATGAACCCATAACAGGCACAAAAAGACTCCACACCAGCATAAAATGACACTTCAAATTTATAATATATGACCACAAAAGCATAAAATGACTCCAAAAACACAAAAATTTCTTTTATGTCTTTTATTATTTCACATATGTATGAAATATAATAACCTCAAAAATGCAAGAAAATACCATAATGGTACAAAATCAATTCACGTGTCTTTTAGGGGTCAAAAAGACACAAAATGAGCCCAGAAAGTCATAAAATTAGTCCACACAGACACAAAACGATTATAAAAGGATGCAAAATAAACACAAAGAGATTTTAAAAAATGTAACCCACAGACATACAATAAACCCTAAAGACAAAATACTGCCACAGACTGATGAAAAATGTACACAGAATGAGACCCAGAAGACTTGAAAATTCACAAGAAATGCTACCAGTCAGACACAGATGCTGAATGACTCCAAGAAAACACAAAACAACCACACATCTGTGTTGATTAGTTGATCACGTGCCAGTATTATTGATTAGTCATGGGCTGCAGGGACATTGAGATTTGTGCCTGACACTCTGCTGCCCTCTAACGGTCAATCAACAACAACCCAGCAGGGACAACATGCTAACTCCACACAGAGACCAGAACCAGATTCTAACATGGATCTTCTGGCTATGAGGCGACAGTGCAAACCACAGAACCACCAGCTGCAGCTACCAACAGTCTGACCCACAGATATGAATCAGTAGATAGGACACGCCCATAGATATGAATCAGTAGATAGGACACGCCCATAGATATGAATCAGTAGATAGGACACGCCCATAGATATGAATCAGTAGATAGGACACGCCCATAGATATGAATCAGTAGATAGGACACGCCCATAGATATGAATCAGTAGATAGGACACGCCCATAGATATGAATCAGTAGATAGGACACGCCCATAGATATGAATCAGTAGATAGGACACGCCCATAGATATGAATCAGTAGATAGGACACGCCCCTTTGAGCTGCGTGCTACAGCGAGGCTAAGCTAGTGGGGGCAAAGTTTCAGTGCATTCCACTGATGTAGACGGCGTGAAAACGGAAACAAGTATGCCGGCTAACTGTGCTGCATACAGTTACACACTATGTCATACGATTGAGACAAGGAAACTTGGAATGACTTTTCATAGGTAAGAATAGTTTTTGGCTCTTTTTTCATTATTAAATCTTGTTGAGAGCTTCCAGTCTATGAGAGCTAACTAGTTAGCCACTAGCAAAACGCTAAGGCGAGCTAGCAGCTTGACAACCAAATACCAGACGATTAATAGTAGCTGTAGTATAGTTGTACAAGCAGTAGTAGTAATACTAAAAGTACAAGCAGCAGTAGTAGTATAAACAGCTGTTAGAGTCATAGAAGTAGTATCAGCATTTGTAATAGTATTACAAGTTGTAGAAGCAGTGCCAGTATCAGCAGCAGTAGTTAGTGTAATACCACTACTACTAGTAGTAGTCACATTGCTATTACTACCACCAATACTACCAATAGTAGTTATAAAGCCTAACTCATATTGTGAAAGTGTGTGTGTGTGTGTGTGTGTGTGTGTGTGTGTGTGTGTGTGTGTGTGTGTGTGTGTGTGTGTGTGTGCGTGCATGCAAACCTGCCAGTAAGCAGTGTAATGATCAGGTGGAAATCAATTCAAGGAGGCAGCAGGCAAACAATTGAATTGTTTGAAGGAGAATCTCATTTTCCTGAGCAATTTCAAAGGATTGCAAAGTTACAAATTATCCGCTTGCACCCTAATCTGGTTGCAAGCCATTTCCCACAGTCAGGCCCTTCGTTCATAATCATATGATATGAACAGTCAAGGTGTGGGCATGAGCTGGTACTGGAATACTTTTAGTGTCATGAGAGACTCACAGATGAGAGGTGTGGTGTGAACAAAGAGGGAAACCGCCGCTAAATGATGGTCAGATCTGGTGGATAAATGAAGAGGGAGAGGGAGACAGATTGAGGCAAAGGGAAAGGTAAGAGGAAGAAGCAGAGAACAATGGAACAAGACAGAGAGTGAGAGAAACCTGGTGAAACGATATTTCTCCCCAGAGAGTGTAACGGTGTGATGAAAAAAAGAGGGAGGTCCACGAGCACATGGCCCCTTGATTAAATTGTCTGAACAAGGAGAGAGGGAGGGAGCTCTTTCTCCAGACCTCCACCCCTTAGGTCTTTTTGTGTCTCTGACTCTTTGACTCCTGCTGCACTCTTAATTAATTTTATACTACTTGAAATACTCTTACATACTATTAAATGATACTAAGATACTTGATTTTGTACTACTTTTAATCGTATGTAAGTGTATTAAAGTAGTTCAAAATCAAGTATATTAGTTCCTTCAAGTAGTACGTTAGTATTATGTTCTACATTGAGACACTTTCTGTACTAAGCAGTTTGAATTTTCTGAACCAAGAGCCAATGTAACTATAAAGACACTTTCTCTACTAACTTATTATAGTAAGAAACTGGACTGAAAGGTTTGACCAAAAGCACAATGGGAAAGGCTCCGATTGTCACACGGCTTGGTAGTGTAGTGGTATAGCACATGCATCTCGGATATAGCTTCACACACTGAGGATGTGGGTTCGATTCCAGGAGCCTGAAAGGACCCACTGCAACAGGGACTGCGGTGGGGGTCAACGAGACACAGACACAAAAAGTCAATGTGCAGGGGTGTGGAGGAATAGCTCAGTGAGATGGAGGAACGACTAGCAACTCAGAGGCTGCAGGTTCGAGTCCTGCAAAGGAATGACCAGACACGGGAAGATTAAAAGACACGGGAAAATTAAAAGATTTCTATACTAAGCAGTTTGAATTTTCTGAACCAACTGTCTACTAACTTACTATAGTCTAAGTCCAAAGTCTGTCGGCCAGTCAATAAACCTACACGCCGCCACAGTCTAAGGCCTTGTCCACACGTAGCAGGGTTTTTGTAAAACTGAATATCCTGCCCCCTCCGTCTAGAAAAAAACTTACATACACACCACCTCGTTTTTAGAAAAAAACTTCATCCACGCCTAACCGCATAAGTGCGTTTTTCAGCACATTCATAAGCATGCCGGACCTTTAGGTGGCAGTAGTTCCCCAAATCCTAGCAAGGTGGTGGAGAATAACCGTCCTTAACGTCGTCCTTCGCCTGTGTTGTTGAATGTGGAGCAGTATCTGGGCTTGTAAAAACAAGCAAGTAAAAAGGGCCTGTACAAGAAACAGCGTCCAAAACCTTGTGAGAGCATCCATACTGTTACCCAATGTAAACACAGGTCGCATATGTGACGTAAGAACATATTTTGTCGCAGGCGGTGACGTTTTGAAACGCAAAACCCCGGTTACTGATGTCCACATGCAGACGCATAAAACGGAGAATTCGCAAATCTTCACTTTGGTCGGAGTTTTTAAAAAGAATCGTTTTTGATGACGTAAATCTGCGTTTTCGTGTGGATGATAGGCCGAATCGTAGAAAAATATCTTCGTTTTGTGAGATACCCGGCTACGTGTGGACAAAGGCCTGAGTCAGTCCAATAAAGCTCACCTCTGTTCTGTTTCAGGTAATCCACAGCTGTCACTGCATTGGTGGTGGACCTGCCAAACAACAATGCCTGCTGTGATGACAATGCCACCATCCCTCCTCTCTCCTGCAGGAAACCCTAACGCACTTCAGCTGCTGCTTCCTTCTCCACCGCTACACACCCGAAAATAAAAAACAAACACATGACTACAATTGTTTCTCTGCTGTATAAATGCTTTTAAATACAACAGCTGCACATGTCTTCTGGCTCTTTAAGATGATTCACCACAAAACAGAATAACATGACTGTCTGACTCAAGCTACAGAAAACTTTCTACAGTAGCTTTTAAACCCACAATTTGCTTACAAGGATATAATAATCATAAAGCAATTTCTGATGCTGCTGTTAGAGGATGTGAGCTGGATTAGAAAAGAAAATGTGTAAGTGCTGCCCTCGTGTGGCTTCCAGCTGAAACCAACCTGCACTTCAAAAGAATTTTCCTGCATTGAAACAAATAAGATGCATTTCATTTTGTACACAGGAACCTATTATTTGCACAACTTCTGTAATAAGTTTACAATCCTAAAATGACCCAGGTCTTATTTGGAGGACAATTTTCGGTCAGTTAAAAGTTCAACTATTAAAGCCCAACTTGCCTTAAACTGACTCCAACATTTCAGAAATCTCATGTCTTCAGTGATGGCGTGAAAAGTGTATTTTTGTCTAATATGTCAGGTTTAAAAGGTTAAATCTTCCTGGTTTCCTTCTAATGGAACAACACATGAATGAACATGATTACACATCTAAATTAACTTGTATTTTCAGATCTTGGATTTCTTTGTCTGCATCCAAAAATGCCTACTTTTTAGACCTAAAATATTTAATTTGACTGTGTTTAGGTTAAAAATAAAATATAATCAAAGATTAGCCATTGTTTCACCACTATATACACAGTAAAGGAAAACTATCCAAATTTGCAACGATTTCTCAGAATAAACTGAAATTAAGTCACAGCAATCTCTCTTGGAAAACAGTGGTTTTAATTTTAAAGAAATAGGAAAAATGTACTTATTTAAAAGCACTTGAGTAATTTAGAGATTAAGGTTAAGCAAATACAATATTAGATATAATTCAGTTAACACCAACTGCACTGTAAACTTTTAAAGCTGTATGAAGGACAGAGAAACCACAGTTTGCTAAACAGAGCATGGGGAGAACTAAAACTTTGATTATAACTCTGATATAGAACTTTCATTTACACTTGATACATTTTTGTGACTCCATGTCTGCTAATCAACAGATGATCCATCAATGACTCACAAAATCCTCAACAACCCATCTCATTCCCTTCTTCTGTGACGTGATTTGTTCTAAACAACTTGTCTGTCACTGAAAGCATTTTTAGTTTACCAAAGTACTAACATATTTTAAGAAATCTTTGTCCTGTAAAATGTACAGTTTTTAAAGGCTAAAAATACTGTATCAAATGTACATAATACTGCTGTGTATAATGCTTGACTGTTAATGCTGTAATGTCCCATCTAAAGGTGTAAATTTAACTGAGAATAATACAATTTCACATGTCATTTACAGTGATTTTAGGTTTTAGCAGTGCTGTTGCTAATAGTTGAATTCGACCTATCAGTAGTGTCACGCAGCATCGGGATACTTTTAGAATAGTTCTGTTTTTGTACTTATTTCAGAGCAAACATGCCCCCAGAAATGGTTAAAATTGAAGGCTTTAAAGCCTCTATCAGGATTTACATCTATTTTATGCCAGTTTTCCTGTCTTTGCTGATGCTGCACTGAATGTTTTACAGTTTAAGGTTCACTTTGTCTAAAATCACATCTTAGATTACATGAATGTCTGCTTGTTCAATAACCTGCAAGAAAACAGACCTGTTCAAGGAACACTTTTCACTTTACTCCTGTACTTTTCTTCCCTGACCACATGTGTTTTGACACATTCTGCTCAGTAAACAGATAGACCAGAATTTAACATGTCATATTGTTCCTTTAACATCAGGGGGAAAAAAAGTAACTACAACTGTGCAATAGACTTAAGCAATGTAGGCAAACATCACTCACCTTGTGAATCACTGCAGATGCTGCTTTAAATGAAATGCTGACATCTATATAGTCCAAATGTCCATAGAATCTGTGAAGACAGAAGCAAAAAAAGTCCTCATGAAACAGAAATTACAACTCAGGATTGATGATGTGGCTCCGATAAAAGGAAAACAAGATAGAAAATCCAAATACATCAACTGCGGATTCAGTCCCAAACAGGAAAAACTTTAGAATGTGTGAGTGAAATTACAGAAAACTGAAGCTACTGTGATGTCAGTGGTGGTTCAGATGCAGGGATTCTGAGTTTTTGTTTGTTTTATGAGGTCTTTAGCTTTTGGTGTGTTGAGCTGTATGTCTGAGGACTTTACTGAAGAAAAATGAAAAGATGCACAGAATAAATAACGTTGAAAGACTGTTCTTTGATGTTTTTTGTTTAACTACCTGATGTATGTCGTCCAAAAAGTCACAAAAACGTCAGTTTAGTATGTCGTCCAAAAAGTCACAAAAACGTCATAGTTTAGTATGTTGTCCAAAAAGTCACAAAAACGTCATAGTTTAGTATGTCGTCCAAAATATGAAAAAAAGTCATAGTTTAGTATGTCATCCAAAATATGACAAAAATATCATAGTTTAATGTCGTCCAAAATATGATCAAAACGTCATAGTTTAGTATGTCGTCCAAAATATGAAAAAATATCATAGTTTAGTATGTCATCCAAAAAGTGACAAAAACATCATAGTTTAATGTCGTCCAAAATATGATCAAAACATCATAGTTTAATATGTCGTCCAAAATATGACAAAAACGTCATTTGACAGGCGTCTCAGGGTCAAACTTCTTCTCAGCTTCCTTCATGAAGTCGGGCTTCAGGACAGAACCACAGTGACCGTTCTGACTGAACAGTCCGTCGTTCAGATCCATGCCATCCCCGCTGTCTGAAAGTTCAACGCAACTGGGAGGGAGAGAAAAGGAAGCTTTACTTTGGATAATTTAAACACAAAGTATTGAGGCACATTGCAAGAAAAGAATGGAATTAAAGCTGCACTGGGAAATGTTGCACACTTGCAACTAAGATTGTTAACTTCGTGTAAGAAAAAAGGAGACACAAACAATCAGCTGAGATCATTTGAACTATTTTATGGAGGAACAACTGGTTTGCAAGTTTCACTATGTTTTCCCTAAATGTTTGCACTACCTTTGCTGCCCGAATAATACAAATTTCCCCACTATGGGATTAATAAAGGCTGATCATATTGTATCATATCTCATCGTATCGCATCGCATCTTATCGTATTGCATAGTATCTTATTTTATAGTGTCGTAGTTTCTCTTAAACCTCAAGGATGTGCAGATGTTGAAGAAAACGTCCGTTGACACTGTTACGTTTTTGATATAATTTATTACATAAATAAGACAGCATCTGAACAGGCACCATGGTCTGCCTTTGGAGAGTTTCCCAGCCAATATGAAAATCCCCCTTGAACAAAGGGCTGGTGGTCATTTTATACCCTTTGGTGACGTATGAGGTCACAACATCTAGTCTCTGTTAGAAAACTTGGTAAAAACAGGATACAGGATACCCCTTCGACTCTGCAGGGCCCATCCATCACTATCTGGACGGGGGACCCCTGCATAAACATCAGCTCAGCCTGTTAAACATAAACATTCCCCAAACCAAACCAGAAAGACCTATATCTCCTGTCAGAGACTACCTGCTTACGTAGGGAAAAGGAAACATGTTTTCCCACAAGTTGCTGGTCAGCTAATAGAACAGACAGAATAGATTCCATTCTACTAACTTATCAACCAACACGTCTCAGATCAGATACTACAATAGTATCGTATCTCATCTTATGTTTTGCCTTGTTAGCTGTGTGTAGTTAACGACTGCAGAGGCACAGATGTTGTTTTTTGTCTGAGTGAGAAAAAACGGAGATTCTGTGTGAGCGGGTTCAAGCTAACCGCTAAAGCTAACCGCTAAAGCTAACGGCTAAGCTGCGGCCTGCGAGCCTCGTCGCGGACTGAGTGGACCTTGAACTGGACAGACGGAGGTGCTTCTGGATGAGGAGTTACCTGGACGAGGAGTTACCTGGATGAGGAGTTACCTGGATGAGGAGTTACCTGTCGCTCCTCTGACCGTTTCATTTCCTGAGACATTGGATTATTCGTCGGCTGGCTGCTGACTTTTCAGACACAGAGCTGTGAACGCCACGACGTGGATTCTGCTAACGGCTAACTGTGAGTTTGCTGACCGGAGATCAACGCCGCTGCGGGGATTTCGTGGGCTGTTTCCTGTGATCATCGTGGGTTTTCTACTCTGCACCTGGACTACGGCGACCAGCTGGAGATCTACACACAGGTCTGCAACGTCTTGGACCCACAACTTAATGAACAATATTTGGTATTTAGTACGCGTTGTTTGTTGTGTCAAATATAAGAACATTTCAGTGACAGATTTGAAGGTGTTCCTTTGTAAGTTTGTTTGAGGTTAAATATTTAAAGGGAGATGTTTTGTGTCAGTTATTAATTTAATTTCAAGGGAAGGTATTCAGTTTGAAAGATATTATTTTAGTTATTTTGTGTTTAAAAATTATCGAATGGAAGGGGATATTTCTTTTTTTTTGCTATTTTATGTAAAATATTGAATTAAGTATTTTTATTTCACTCAACTATAACCAAGTTGTTGGGGGTCAGTTACTCCAGTTGGCATGTAGGAACTGTGGATAAACCTAAAGGTTTGAAGTCTTGTATGCGAGGTAAGTCTACTCCACATCAGGTAAACCTTAGGGTAGCTACCTGTAGTAGTACCAACCCAAACACCCCAGTATCCTAAATTACCACGACTTCTGGAAAGTCGTCATAGTCTTAAATTACGGGTGCTGGGGTGCTACAGTATTAACTCAAGACTCCATTTAATGGGAATAAAGCAGGGTTTCCATAGCGTCGGTTAGCTTTGGCTAACAACTGGAGGCTAATTAGACACAAAGACTGCAGATGTGAACCAAGCTGTAATTAGCGCTAACTAGTGTCTCACACTCAGTCTGATTATTGTTTTTCTTTGTACCAGCTGCTCAACAGAATACATCACCACATCCTTAACTTCATGCTGAGGTCAAACATTAAACAGAACACGAGGTTTTCTGCCCCAAAGAGCCAAAACTACAGCAGAAGTTTGTCAAATACTGAGCTCCAGTTCATGTCTAGAAGCTGTGCTCTATAGAAGATGTTCCATGAAAACATCACAACACTGTCATAGAAAGAAGAGAGAACCAGCACAGGAAGAAACATCATCTCTTGGATGACTTTATTTCAAATGTGAGTGAAAAATCCTCAACATGTTTCCAGTTTTCTGATGGTTTCTTCCAGTTCTAGGAATGTACCAAACAGTTTAGTCCTGAATGAACTCTTCTTGCTTCATTCCTCTGAGGTGCTATCAGAGAGTCATTTTACTCTCCCTCCACTGGAACATGCAAACAAGAATAAATACAGTTATCACAGCAGTAGAAAAATATCACTTCAGCCTATTCACAACACTGACAGTTATAGTCTCTGTTTTGTCACAATAAAAAAATAATTTTAAGACGATCATTACATGGTAGCAAACAGAAATATGAGCTCCACTAACTAATAATGTCAAACATAGGTGGTGAAGTTTTAGAAAACACTGCTGGCTGCTCTTTGCCTCCAGATAAAGTGTCGTCTGATTGATTGTAAAAAGCAAAGAGAATCTAATGAGGTAAAAATCAAAGCTTGTTTCAACTAAAGTCTCTCCATCACACACTACTGATGACCAGAATGAACTCCATGTTTTCATCTGATCATGAGGAGAAAAGGCTTTTTAATGACAACATCCAACAGTTCCTCCCTGATGATCACATGACCTCCTGACTGCTTCACCAGATTTCAAACTGCTTGTGCTTCTTAAAGGGTCTTCTGTCCACGATGTCGTTGCTGAAGAGTCTGAAAAACACCAAAGCAGAGAGCAGACGTCATCATTCAGGAAGAACAGCATCAGTTCAGCTCATCTATCCACTGGTTTCTCTGTGAGCCTCAGATGAATGTTTGCTCACCTCACAGTGTGGATGGAGGAGTGGATGGAGATCAGCTGGAGGAGCACATCTGTGGAAGCATCTGTGATCTTATTGTGGCTCAGACTGCAACACAAACACACAACTCATTTATCCCTCCATCTGATAACATGTTGACAGAAGGTCAGAGAAGCTCATCAGTCAATCAACAGGATCAAACATAAAAGCAGAGTCAGTTTTTCTGGGACAACTTCCTGTAAACAACCTCATTTTCCTCTACAATAAGTTTGTTTCCATCATCTTCTCTAAATCCATCATCAGCTGCCAGTGAAGGTGTGTTTGGGTCCATCTAAAACTCTGTGAATCTGGAATATTCTTTAGTTCAAGTCCTGGATCTGAAGCCTCTGAACCTTAAACCTGCTGCTGAGATTAACGGAAGTGACGTCTTTAAAAAACTAAATGACTCCATTTATCAGAGCCACAAACTGTAAAAAACAAAAAGAAGCTTCAGATGTTCAACTCTGTGACTCGTGGTGTGTAGTTCTGTCCAGAAATGAACCAAATCTAGACTTAAAATCACACAACAATTCATCATAATCATTTTATTCTACGCGTCTAATTTGAAAATTCACTAAAAATAAACTGTTTGCACCAGATTCTGTAAAAAAACTAAAAATTCTGGTCTCCTCAGTGCAACAGAGAAACCTCGACTGACTCAGCTGAGACCATCAGTCAGGAGAGAAAAATTCTGGGTTTTCAGGTGAACTGCAGGCAGTGTTTCCACTGAGAGGAAAATCAAAGCTTCTGGATGAATCAAATAAATGCAGCATGGCTCAGAAACAGAGAACAGAGGAGCAGGTTGTTGGAGATCCATCCAGCATGGTGAAACATCTTTCTACAGCTGATGAACAGAGTAGAGAGGAAACGTCTGGAGAGGCTGGAAAAATGGAAAAAGTTTAACATCTACAGTGTGTGAAGCCTCCATTTAGTCCCAGAGTTGTTAACACCTGCTGACACTTGGAAAAACATGAGACATGCCTCCCAGAGAAGGAAGTGGTCTGAGACTCACTCCAGGACCTGGACTTTGTGCAGATGTGTGATGAGGACCAGCAGCAGCTGGTCTCTGAGCTGACAGTGACTGAGGTCCAGCTCAGTCAGTCCTTCACAGGAGTCCAGCATCTGGACCAGACCTCCACAGACCCTCTGGTCCAGTGTGGTGTGACTGAGGTCCAGCTCTCCACCCAGAGCTCCACACAGGGACTCGGCCCGTCTCACTGTGTCCCTCTCAGAGTGGACAGGAATCAGGGACAGCAGCTGGAGGAGGACACTTTTACTGACTCTGAACAGGACAAACAGAGCACAGATGGACTGTCAGGACGTCCAACATGAAGGACAACAAGCTTCTCTCTGCTTTATCTCATTCTGGGCTCTGTCCCACCTGAGACGGACCCTGTCCAGGACAGGAAACAGCAGGTCCAGTCCTCCGTCCTCCACCTCACAGTCCTGCAGGTGGAGCTGAGTGTCCCGGCTGCAGTGTTTCAGGATGATGGATGCAGCCCTGCAGTCATCAGCAGTCAGACTCAGAGGCTCGGTCTGATCCTCCTCTTGTAGATCCACAAAGGACTGGCAGGACAGATCCAAGCGGTGCTGCAGAGTCCTCAGCAGGCCGGATGCTGCCTCCTGCTGGACGTCAGAGGCAGCACAGCAGTGGATGAACCTCAGCAGCTGATTCCTGTCCACACTGAAGAACAGTTGATGCAGAAAGAAAGCAAAGAAACAGTTAATGCACAGAAAATGATTCAGTTTACCAACAGGATCTTTGAATACACACATCTTCTAAAGAGAAGAAAACACACAGAAACAGAAATATAAAGATTAATTATCCAAGGTTGTTTAAATCAATCCAACTGGACTTTAAGAAAGTTCCTTGAAGATGTTTCACCTCTCATCCAAGAGGCTTCTTCAGTTCTGGTGGTGGTTGATGTTGCCTCAGCTTATAACCTCTGTGAGGTGTGGTCAGTGTTATACACACATCTGAGTGTGTTATTTGGCTTAACACCAGATCCCTGTCTTTTTTAAGCCAAATAACACACTCAGACAAAGACTGGTCCACCCAAAAGACCCCACACCACACAGTCAGAAGAGCAACCTGGTGTATGCAGTTAAATGCAGCGAGGAATGATCAGATCTCTACATAGGGGAAACCAAACAGCCACTTAACAAGCATATGGCTAAACACAGAAGAGCCAGTTCCTCAGGACAGGATTCGGCGCTCTTCCTTCACCTCAAGGAAGAGGGACACTCATTTCAGGACACCAATGTTCAGATTTTGGACAGGGAGGACAGATGGGTTGAGAGAGGTGTGAAAGAAGCCATCTCTGAACAGGGGGGGTGGTCTGTGACATCATCTTTCACCATTTTACAATCAGGTCCTTTCAAAACTCCCCAAAAGAACTACTTGGCAGAATGACTCAGGTGAGGTGGCTCATGCCAACGACCACCATTAGCATACGAGGGCTCGGTGAAACTCACATTTCAACGACCCCCTTTGTCACTCCCTGTCTCCCAACGACCATCGTTGAGGAGCCAGGTGGGCCTTGGCAATGGTCGTCAGAATGTGAATAACACTGACCACACCTCACAGAGGTTATAAGCTGAGGCAACATCAACCACACCCTTAGGTCTCAGGTGTGAATGGGAAACAGGTGTATTAAACTTGGTGTTATCGCTCTGACATTCTCTCATACTGGACACTGGAGGTTCAACATGGCACCTCATGGCAAAGAACTCTGAGGATCTGAAAAAAATAATTGTTGCTCTACATAAAGGCTACAAGAAGATTGCCTACATCCTGAAACTGAGCTGCAGCACGGTGGCCAAGACCATACAGCGGTTTAACAGGACCGGTTCCACTCAGAACAGGCCTCACCATGGTCGACCAAAGAAGTTGAGTGCACGTGCTCAGCGTCAAATCCACAGGTTGTCTTTGGGAAATAGGGGTAGGAGTGCTGCCAGCATTGCTGCAGAGGTTGGAGGGGTGGGGGGTCAGCCTGTCAGTGCTCAGACCATACGCCACACACTGCATCAAATTGGTCTGCATGGCTGTCGTCCCAGAAGAAAGCCTCTTCTAAAGATGATGCACAAGGAAGCCCGCAAACAGTTTGCTAAAGACAAGCAGATTAAGGACATGGATTACTGGAACCATGTCCTGTGGTTTGATGAGACCAAGATAAACTTATTTGGTTCAGATGGTGTCAAGCGTGTGTGGCGGCAACCAGGTGAGGAGTACAAAGACAAGTGTGTCTTGCCTACAGTCAAGCATGGTGGTGGGAGTGTCATGGTCTGGGGCTGCATGAGTGCTGCCGGCACTGGGGAGCCACAGTTCATTGAGGAAAAAATGAATGCCAACATGTACTGTGACATACTGAAGCAGAGCATGATCCCCTCCCTTGGGAAACTGGTCCGCAGGGCATTATTCCAACATGACAACGACCCCAAACACACCTCCAAGACGACTACTGCCTTGCTAGAGAAGCTGAGGGTAAAGGTGATTCAGTGGCCAAGCATGTCTCCAGACCTAAACCCTATTGAGCATCTGTGGGGCATCCTCAAACAGAAGGTGGAGGTGCATAAGGTCTCTAACATCCACCAGCTCCGTAATGTTGTTATGGAGGAGTGGAAGAGGATTCCAGTGGCAACCTGTGAAGCTCTGGTGAACTTCATGCCCAAGAGGGTTAAGGCAGTGCTGGAAAATAATGGTGGCCACACAAAATATTGACAGTTTGGGCCCAATTTAGACATTTTCACTGAGGGGTGTACTCGTTTTTGTTGCCAGTGATTTAGACATTAATGGTTATGTGTTGAGTTATTTTGAGGGGACGGTAAATTTACAGTCATACTAGCTGTACACTGACTACTTTACATTGTATTTAAGTGTCATTTTTTCATTGCTGTCCTATGAAAAGATAGAATTAAATATTTGCAAAAATGTGAGGGGTGTACTAATTTTTGTGAGATACTGTACTTACATAGCCAATCAATGTCATTGATAGCACGTTATGTGTACGTGCCCATACGTACCGGTGTTTTGCAGAGGTAGGAGACGCAAACACTGCTAACCCCTTATGGCGAAACGAACAGGCAGTGGTGCATCCATTCACCAAGCCAAAGTAAGAAAGAAATGTGGTTCTTTTAACCCTTTGATGCGTAGACCACATCAGGAGATACCCATTTTCCATTGGATTTGGGTCACTTTTGACCCAGGTTATGCATCAAAGGGTTAAGATGGAATGGCTGTCAGAGTATGTGCAAAGAGAAAAACAAGCAGTGAAACTGGGTGACTTTTTTTCTTTTTCGAATGAGAAAGGTCTGCTCTACAAAACATGCTGTGAAGCCAAAGAAGCAAGCGAGTTTTCAGAGGGAAAAGTGTGGACTGAATGGAAGTTGGACTATCTCAAGCATCACATTCAGCAGAAAAGTCATTTGAATGCTGCTGGAATTGTACAAAGATGCAAGATAAGAAAGGGGATCGGTACATTATTGCATGAGAGCACAAAGATTGAGAGAAGAGGAACGAGCTCTCACACAAAAAGAAATCCAACCCAGAGCAATTTCAAGTTCTCATTGACAATATTCTATTCGCCATTAAAATGAATGCATTAATGCTGTTGGTTCAACAAAACAATGAGCACATGGCAAAGTATGTGAGGATACCAGAAAGCTGGCGAAGCAAAATTTATGCCTTTGAATTTGTGAACTCAATCAATAAGATGAGACGATGTGCAATGTTAAAAATGCACCCTGGCATACCATGATAGTAGATGAGAGCACAGATACAACACTGCACAAAATACTAGTCATATATATTAAATACAGGAAGGAAAATGACGTCAAATTTCAAACTGTGTTCGGCGGCATCATCCAGCTGACAGCATACACTGCTCAGGATATTGTGCAGACAATAACTCAGTTTTACTACAAGTATGGACTGGACATGCAGAGAATGGTGATGCTGACCTCCGATGGCGCCTCAGTAATGCTAGGAAAGCACAACAGAGTTGCAGCTTTATTAAAGCGGCAAATACCGCACTTAACTGAACAACACTGTGTGGCCCATAAAGAGGACTGGGGCATTGATGATGCCTGGAAAGATGTGCATTTGATGCGAGACGTGGAAACTCTTCTTAGAACTGTATATTCCATTTCCTCTCAGTCCACTGTGAAGAGGGGCAAAATGGAGGACCTAGTGAAGATTCTCGATGAGGATACAACGCCATTCAGGCCTCTGAGCGAAGTGCGATGGCTGTCATGACACCAAGCTGTGAATGCTGTTCAGAGGAACTACACTGTGCTGGAAGAATACTGCAAGAGAGAATCCAGCGATAACAGATCCAGTGGCAAATTACTGCTACAAAAAGATGAGTGATTCAAAGTTCAAGGTTACTGTCACTGCTATGGGAGATGTTTTGGGCGAGCTGGCACAACTCTGCCTCACTTTACAAAGATGCAATCTGACTGTGATGGAAGGGCACTGCTTTGCAAAAGCAAAGATTGAGAAGTTGCGTTCCCAATACTTGAATGATGACAAGTATGTTCAGTGGAGTGACCGTGGCAAAGAGGTAATGATGACCTCATCACCTGATGGCAGAAATACTGGTGAGACTACTTCTTTTTATTCGTAAGCTCTGTGATCACTTGGATGCTTGTTTTCCAGAGGATGAATTGAAGGAGTGGTCTGCATTGGACATCGAAGCATTGAGCTCAGACATCAGTTTTGAGTATGGATCAGCAGACATTGCTACAATGGCAAAAAAGTATGGACCCATTTTCCACCACCCACATTCAATGGAGGCCATTAACAGTGAATATGCAGAATTCAAGCACATAATGAAACAAAAACTTAAACAACAGTCAATCAGTATATTCTCAGATATGTTGGCTGCAACACTTAGATGTAAGGAGCTAAAGGAGATCTTACAGCTTGTGGATATTTGTGCTACAGTGCAGATTGTGAAAGAGGCTTTAGTTCAATGAATCATATCAAAGCAGCATCCAGAAATCATCTTGAAGTGGCACATTTGAACCAGCTGATGTGCAAAAAGTCAAAACCAGAAACAGATCAGGCCATCAACCTGGACAAAGTGTGCAACCATTGGAGAAGCAAGAAGGACAGATGGGACAAATAAGGTGAAATTTAAGTCTCCAATCAGATTTGTGCTTATTCTAGTGTCATTTATTAAGAATTTTCATTTATGGATATTAATCATTAAATGTTGTTACTAGATTATGAGTAGCAGAAATGCTAATAAAAAATGTAATTATATGTTTTACAGACAAGGAGATACAGGAATTTACACTGTATCACATGCTTGTGCAACAGCACACGTCATTGTGCAAAATGTGAATGTTTTAATGTGAGCAAAATTTTATCTCTGAAAGGTGTACATGTCTCAATTCTCCCAGAGCAGGACCCCCACCCAGACCAGAGCAGGACCCTCACCCGGACCAGAGCAGGACCCTCACCCGGACCAGAGCAGGACCCTCACCCGGACCAGAGCAGGACCCTCACCCAGACCAGAGCAGGACCCTCACCCAGAACAGAGCAGGACCCTCACCCAGAACAGAGCAGGACCCTCACCCAGACCAGAGCAGGACCCCCACCCAGACCAGAGCAGGACCCTCACCCGGACCAGAGCAGGACCCCCACCCAGACCAGAGCAGGACCCCCACCCGGGGGTCACAGATGCTGAGAGGAAAACAGGACAAAGGATTTCTATTTGAAACCTTTTCAAAGTTCATTTTAATCTGCAAACTAAAATCAACCATCAGGGACACAACATATAACTGACAGATGTAATTATAAAGGAGTCATAAGAATAAGTTAGAGGCAGTTTTCTTACTTTGTCTCTGAGGGTTTAGGTTCTTTACTGAAGTCTGGAGGATGATCGTTGGATCGGTCGCTCTTCATAGACAGACAGCTGGAGGCTGCAGACTCTACTCTCCGTCTTCTGAAATACATGTTTGTATTCTCATCAATCACTGATCAATTCTCTGATCATATATGTAGTTTAAATACACAAACTGCAGATGATGAGATGGTTAATCTTTGCAGTTGTCCTCTTTGATTAGATTACAGCTTTTCTATTGTCACAGATGCTGAGAGGAAAACAGGATAAAGGATTTCTATTTGAAACCTTTTCAAAGTTCATTTTGATCTGCAAACTAAAATCAACCACCAAGGACACAACATATAACTGACAGATGTAATTATAAAGGAGTCATATGGATAAGTTAGACAGTTTTCTTACTTTGTCTCTGAGGGTTTAGGTTCTTTACTGAAGTCTGGAGGATGATCGTTGGATCGGTCGCTCTTCATAGACAGCTGGAGGCTGGAAACTCCTCCTCACTCATCTTGAGGACTTCAGTCTGAGAGGAAAACCAGCAACACTGACTATGAGCTCAGGAAATAATAACAGTCAAAATAACACACAAGTTCATATTTGTCTTCATTCAGGTTTTTTGTGTCCACAGACAGTGAACTCTGAAAAAAGTCCTCAGAGAGAAAAGTGACTCAGTGACTGAGACTCTCACCTGCCTCCATAATCAGGTTTCTTCCTCTGACTGAGTCTGAACTAACAGACAGCTGCAGTGTTTCCTCCCTGTTCTCATGTTACTGGATCATCTGATCAGTGTTGCTCCTCCTCTCCATTTACAGCTCAGTGCTGAGCTCTGAGATCAGTTTGTTTGTTTGTCTGCAGTATTCCACCAAAACTACCAGCTCACATTTCATGACATGTGGAGGAGAGGTGGAGTGAGGCCAAAGGAAGAACCAACAAAATACATGGAATATGATGATTTCTGCATATTGTTCAGCTCTGGTGTTCATTCAAATGTACATGATGCACCTGAACGTCTCTTTGGCTTGAACAAACAAAGGTTCTGGTCCAGATGTTAACACCTTGTTTCATTGTTAAGTTTAAATTGACTAAATAAATCAATTTAAAACGCATCCTCTGCAAAGGCAATGTTCTGTTTCATAGTTTTAAAAAGTAAAGTTTAATAGTTCTTCCTGTGCTGATGCTCCACCTCATTCATAGAGATGAACACAGCTGCTGCTGGAGACAAAATGTCCTTGTGGCTCCAAACTTGATGATTTCTGCTGCAGGACACTGATCACTGTAGTCTACAGTAACACAGGTCCTCTGCTGACCAACACTAAGCGAAGATAAAAACGGAGAAAAGCTGCAGATGATCTGCTGAATATATGGTAGGAAAGTATGTATTCAAAACTTTACAGCTGAATCAGAAAGTGGATCAATAATCTGTCGCATGGATCGAAATCAATATTCACACAGTGACAGACAACCATGTTGGAAGATCTTTGGAGAAAACCTGAATCCTGATCAAACCAAATCCTGGAACCAAACAACAGCTGACCAGAGTCATGATGAAGAGAAAACAGCCCAACATGTCCCGATGAGGAAAATATTATATTATCTGTATGAACACAACAACAGCACCAGGAGACAGCAGGACCAAAACCAGTTCACCCAAAGCCGAACTGAAACCAGAACTGCTGTGGTCGGATCCACAGTGGAGCAAGCAGCTAACTTGTGCACTAAAAAGTCCAGTATTTCTTGGAGGATGCAGCAGGAGACGATGGTAAAATACAAGCAGCTCAACACCGTGGAGATCGAACTCCACTGCATCTGTTACGATGGACATCTAAATAGGTAAAAAGAGATTCACCTTTGTGATACTGAAAACTGACATGAGGCTCAACATACCTGCTAACCCACTAGTGTGGCTTCATAGTTCAGCCCTCAGTCCCTCTAAGCCTCCTGGACACAAATAGGAGGACCTGCCCTCCGTTCAGCCTATTCAGTACCCAGCTAACGAAGATCCCAGACACAAGGACCCACGCTGCAATATAACTTAAAAGAAGATATCTCTGTAAAAAATAAATAAAAGAGAACAAATGAAAAAAGACGACCTTTAGTTCACCCACAAACCAGGGCCAGGCATCTCATTAATGTGGAGGTATGTGTGCCATCCACTGATGGCTTGAGGATTCACTGTCCCTTCTATACGTATGTTTAAAATAAAAACATGAATCTGTGAATTATTTTAATAACTCTGTGTTGTATGGAAGATACATGGTACGAGGCCCGGGTTAATATAAAACACAGTTTTTTATATATATAGTTGAAGTTCCCTGCTCCATGTCTCCATCAGTTTGGGGTCCTTGGCCTGAAAAACGCTGAAAACTCACATTTTTTAGAAAGTGCAAATCTGCCCTTTGTACATTTATTTGCTGACAAACAGTATCCTGAGCTAACAGTACATGTTAAATATATAAGCTCTTTACATTCATATTTAAATTAAAGCTGCAAGCAGCATTGACTGGGTACTCATATCCTTGCTGGTCAGCGAATCTAAGCATGTCCACCAGGTGGCGCTGCGACTGAGAGTGTATTTCAGCCTATGGATGTGATGAGGGCCAGACTCTGATCACAAAAGTTTGAGGCAGGTTGGAGCATGTACAGACTCGTTACACAGCATTTCCTGTTTCATGGCGAACTGTTAAAATTCTGGGACCATCATTTCCACACCCTCAGACTTTTGCAGAGCATTTTGATAACTTTTCATCATCCCTGACTGCTGTACATCCTGGTCAACTTTCTGCTCTGTCGGAGTTATCCTGTGTGAGTTTATAGCTCTATCCAAAATATGACACATAATTCAAAATGGCCGACTTCCTGTTGTGTTTTGATGCGGCTGTCAAGTACATCTTTGTGTCTTGATGAGTTGCATACGCCGTAGTGGCCCTAGTCCCTGTTTGAAACTTTCCAGGTGGCGCTGTGGAGCCATTTTGGCCCACACGTGTACAATTCCCCTAAAATATTAAATTTTTTGCCAGTCCTGATGTGTGTGTGTCAATTTTCTCGGCCGGTTGTCAGGCTGAACTCCGGCCTCCCTGAACGGCTGGAGCAGCTCCTCACTCCGCCTCCTCTACAGGCTGATTCAGGCACCAGAAAGTGGAGAAACACGGGAAAAAAACGACTGTATTCAGCTCCTGACCACCACTTACCTTTACCGTATTGTTATTTAAACACTTTACTATTATTTATTATTACTTTATTCGACTGTTTCTGGCCATAAAGATAAAATGGCGGACCTTTGATCTGTTTAACTACTTCAACCGAACCTTTCAGCTCCAGAGAAAGTTTCAAGTGACTGTCAAGTTTCTGCTGCTTTTCTAAACAAATATCAAACATTAAAGACCGAAAACGAACTAATTCAACTTTAAAAGGTGCTGACATTACCTTCATCCAGACGAGAACGTAAACTGCGCCACAGCTTTGGAAGAGGAACGACACTGAAAGTTTGACAGCAAATGTTGCGTTTGAGAGCAAGTGAAAACATCGGAAATCAGAGAGTTCAGCTGGAGAGTAACCGCGTTTAGGAAAAGAAAAACTCGTGGAAGATCTTTTAGTGTTTGTTGAGCTTCAATAATAATCGCACTTAAAACATAGTGTAGTTGTTTTCAAAACGTTTAAAACAAAAGCCTTTTTTATCGTTTTAATCTGACACTGGGAATCCAAAACATGACAAAGCATATATTAAAGAATCTATCCTAGTTTTATGTGAGCGTTATTATTACTACAGTATTATATTTTACATTTTATACTTATTTTTCTTTTGTGTGTGTGTGTGTGTGGGGGGGGGGGGGGGGGGTCAGTGAAGCTACTGGGTTGATCATTACGCGGCTGCCGCCTCCGCCTCCACTAGCAGCTCTTTTTCTTTTTTTGCAGACGCACCCTGAATGTTACGTCAGGGTGCGTTGAAAGATGGAGAATAGAAAGAGCAACGGTGGTACAGAGAAGACAAGAATTAACAATAGGAAAGCTCTGGAAACAGACGCAGCTGAATGTGCTGAAAATGGAAACTTCATCACTAAAACAAGCTCACAGTTTGAGACGACAAATGAGGACGATGAAACGGATACAGCAAGATGTTGAGCTTAGCAAACCATCGCTGAAGTGAATTATCAAGTCAGTGAATTGTGTGGCGTTGTGGCATATAACATAACATTATATAATTTAAATAATAGTCTGATGCGACGCCACATCACTGGGAAACTTTGTCTTGTAGCCTCTCAAAGTCAGAAGAAAGATCCAGCACCAAGCAGCAGCCATGAACCCACAAGTTAGACAGAATGAGACAGATAAAGATGAATATGTTGATAGTTTTGATTTCTTTGCTCCCCCTCAGTCACAGGAAGTACATTCAAACATTCTATATGTTATAAATGTTGTTATATATGTTATAAACAATAGTGGTGGAGATTTGCCTCATTTGTTCTCATATTTGTGAAATCTAAGTTGTGATGGATCTGTTTCCTTGCAGAGGATAAACAGATGATAGTGTTATTAGAATGTACAACATTTTTTATTTGATTTTTTTTAACTTAATCTTTTTATTTATCCTTTTATTTAATTTTTAAGGTTTGGATACCTGTGAGCACTTATTTAAACAGAATATAGATTCTGATATTGTTGTATAGAATAATGCTGTAGATGTGCACTAATGTTTAAATAAATCCTCATTGTGAAGCAACCTTTACTTGCACTGAATTTGAAATATTTTAGAAAATACACTGAATTACAGGCTTTACAGAACAGTGCGCTATTGTAGATTTAACATGTGAGGTTATAATTACATGATTTTAATAATAATAGGTTGTGATCTAAAGTGGTCTGGTCTGAGGTATGAAACTCTAGGACTGAAAATGAATCTCTGGCCCTGAACACATTAGAGCTCTACTGATTACTAGTAAAGTCACCCTTATTCATACAACACATAATAAAACCGACATTGTGCCAAAGTGCTTTCCTGTAAATAAATACGATTGGTTTGACAAATGAAATGGACCAGTTTAAATATTGAGACCCTACAGTGTTACTAATCAGAAAGAGAAACCTAACATGTTTAAATATTAAGGTTTAGACCAGACAGTGATAAGAATCAGACTAATTTAAATATTAAAATAAACAGTTACACAGAGCACCTTAAAGACGAAATGTCCCAGGAAGGAAAATGCTCGAAGAATATAGTTTTTACTTATGTGTAAATAAAACAAACAAAAAAAAACATTTTATTGAAGATGTAAATTTTTAAGTGATTTTACTGAATATTATCTGTAATTAGACAAAACAGGGGAAATCTGTAAATATAACATTTTAAATATATTATTTACTATTTTTCAATCCCAAATATACATAATTTTTTAGTCAAATAATAGAAAATATTTGCAAAAATTAAGATATTTTTGCAGATTTTTTTTAAAGTGTAAATTTATAATAAAAGCATTAATTACTATTTTAAAAAACAGATGCTTAACATGGGCATTATTTGCAGTTTTACTCTATTTTCTTTGTTTTGTTTACATTGAACATGTATTTTTTTAAGTGATTTATTGAATATTATCTGTAATTAGATAAAACAGGGAAAATCTGTAAATATAACATTTTAAATATATTATTTACTATTTTTCAATCCTAAATATACATAACTTTTTGTCAATAATAGAAAATATTTGCAAAAATTAAGATATTTTTGCTTATTTTGTTTTTTAAAATGTGGAATATTATAATAAAAGCATTAATTACTATTTCTTTAAAAAAAATAGATCAGTGATGTGGACATTATTTACAGTTTTTCACCATTTGCTTTGTTTTGTTTACACTGAACATCTATTTTTTTTCAGTGATTTTACTGAATATTATCTGTATTAGATAAAACTGGGAAAATCTGTAAATACAATATTTTTTAAATATTATTTACTATTTTTAAATCCTAAATAAAAAAATATTTTAGAGTCAAAATATTTGTGAAAATTAAGATACTTTTGCTGATTGAAGAAACATTTAAAACAGTGTCATTTTATTACTATTTTTTTTTTTGTAAAGCACATATATTTATATTCCAGCCCTGACTTGTTACGTCACAGATGGGTAGTTCAGGGCCTGCAGGAAAATTGAGACTCCAGCGATTACTTCTGTTTTTTCTTGCTGTGATAAATGGTGTCATTTTGGGCATTTTTTTAAAAGATAACGTCTGTTACACCTGCTGGTTGGTGTTTTTGGATTCAGAGAGTTAAAAGAAAAGCTCTTAATCTGAAAGAGCATCTGGGAGAAACGTGGCGCAGCAAAAATATCGAGGACAGGAAACAACACAACCGCAGTTTGACCACAAAATCAACTGCTAACGTTTCAGAATTCAGTTAATTTAACAGTTTAGTGGCAGATTTTTGCTGTTTCACAACCAGAAAACGCGAGTAAAGAGATTAAAACACCCATAAATGTAGTTTTTCTCACCTTCACGTGGAGAAAAAAAGCTGAAAAAAAGGGTGGGAGGGGTTCTGGACTTTTCCACAGTTTTTACTGGAAAACACACAGAAAACAGAATCAATAATCATTAATAGAAACAGCTATTAACAATAAATCAATCAAGCACATTTCCTGCCATTAAAATGGAGCCAAAATATGAATCATGTCTTTATTTTTTACATTCCTTCCACAGATAGATAGATAGATAGATAGATAGATAGATAGATAGATAGATAGATAGATAGATAGATAGATAGATAGATAGATAGATACTTTATTAATTCTGAGGGAAATCCAAGCATGTATGTTCTCTGATGTGCTCTTTATTTATAGAACATAAAACAACTAAACATGTTTAAAGATTTCAGCAGAAAATTATCAAAAATGCACACAATCAGGTTTTTAAAGCACACTAAAGCAGCTTTTTAAAAATCTTGTCCTGATTAAAGTGATAAAAACGCTCAGTTAGGCTGATAATTATTCATATTATGAATTATAATGGATTTTTATTTCAGTAATAGGCTTTTTACAGCGGACAAATGATGGTAATGATGGATTTTAACAGACATCTGAAATGAAAAAGTGGTTAAAATCGTCTTATTTTTGCTTTTTCGCAATTAGAACAAAGGTCTGAAAGTACAAAAAACTCTCTTAGCTGCCAGCGTTAAAGTAACTAAGTACATTTACTCAGGTACTGAAGTTTAGTACGGCGTTGAGATACTTGATGTATTTGATGTATTTCTGTTTTTATGCCACTTTTTACTGCGACTCAGATGCAAATGTTGTAATTTTATCTCCACTTCAAGTTTGGTTACTTTGCAGATTTAGCTCCATAATGTAAAATATAATCAACAAATGGATCCTGATGTCAATTTAAAGATTACAATAAACATTTATTGATCCATGAAGGGGAAATCCACAAGCAGAAATAAAGTAGGAATATGGAATATTCTGCATATTGAGTCACTACAGTCATATTTCTCTAATTCTGGACACATTTTTAACCCATTTTCTGCCAGATTTTTGTCACTTCAGACACATTTTGAGTGATTTCTGTATTATTCTGTCATTTCTGACATTTTAAGTCAGGTTTTGAGTTATTTTGAACAGCGTTTGGTGTGTTATGCTATTGTTTAGCCATTTGGGACAAATCTTGAATATTTTTTAAATTATTTTGATTCGATTTTGATTAAATTTTTTTTGATTCATGTTGAACAACTTTATTACTTTATTAACATTTTTTGAGGTATTTTGAGTCATTTTAACACTTTTAAAAAATTGTATGACAGATTTTGCATCATTTTGGACAAATGTTTGTCATTTAGGATGGATTTTGATTAATTCTGGGCAGTTTTAAAGTAATTTTGCACAGATTTTGAGTCATTCTGAACATTTTTGGGGTATATTTAGGTGCTACCCTTGTTGTATTTTTACTCTGTTTTTACTGCTTGTACTTCCACAATGTGGTTTTGTTATTTCTACTTACAGATCTGGATAATTTGTCCTGGTTTGTACCATTTGCCACCATAAATATTTCACATATTGCATTATAGGGGAACTCCCTGATTGGCCAACATTTTCCATTTAATTTCCTTTGTCTTTTTTTTTTTTTTTTTTTTAATAGCAACAACATCATCTCACTTGTGTTGAGGTCAGTTGATGTAATATTTTGGGATAAAATTCTCCTGTTAGCTGTTTTTTAAAATAACAATACATGTAAACAAACTTTATTTCTGTTTAAATAAGAGTCATATGGAGGATTATCAAAAAATAACAAAAACTTTATTTGTTATAGTATAAATAAAAATTAATACTTAAAAATAAATATCTGTACTTGTTAGTTTGCTTATTTTATTAAAGTATTTCATGTATTTTGCTCATATTTTATGTCTTTTTCTCTATTTTTAAGCACTGCATTTCTTACATTATTTTTTCAAAACAACTTTTCTGAATTTTATTCAGGATTTATACAGTTTGATCTTTGAATAAAGATCTGATTTAGATTTGTCTGAAACCCACCACTTCTTAATTAATTGACAATAATTAATTAGACAAAACTGGGAAAATCTGAAAATATAATATTTTAAATATTATTTAATATTTTTCAATACTAATTATACCTTATTTTTTAAGTCAAATAACAGAAAATATTTGCAAAAATTAAGATATTTTTGTTGATTTAAAAAAATAAATTAAAAATAGTGTAATTTTACGATAAAGGCACAATTACCATTTATTTAAAAAATGCAGATTAGTGACATGGAAATTATTTACATTATTTTGCCCAATTTTCTTTGTTTTGTTTACATTGAACATGAACATTTTTTTGCGTGATTTTACTGAACAATTTCTGTAATTAGACAAAACAGGGAAAATCTGTAAATATGATCTAAATCTGAAATACACATCATTTTTAAAGTCAAATAATAGATAATATTTGTAAAAATTAAGATGTTTTTGCTGATTTTTTAAAAATGTAATGTAAAAAATTGCATAAATTTATTATAAAAGTTTTAATTACTATTTTAAAAAATACAGATTAGTGACACACATTTTTTACATTATTTTGCCCTATTTTATTTGTTTTGTTTACAGTGAACATGTACTTTTTTTTCCAGTGATTTTACTGAATATTATCTGCAATATGATAAAACTGGGAAAATCTGTAAATATAATATTTAAATATATTATTTTGTATTTCTTAAATCCTAACCATACATAATTATTCAGTCAAATAATAGATAATATTTGCAAAAATTAAGATATTTTTGCTGAT
The DNA here is from genome assembly GCF_022539595.1 of Amphiprion ocellaris. Taxonomy (NCBI): domain Eukaryota; kingdom Metazoa; phylum Chordata; class Actinopteri; family Pomacentridae; genus Amphiprion; species Amphiprion ocellaris. Next base: position 20,612,903 of record NC_072789.1, on the reverse strand, counting down.
TTTTAAAAAACTAATGAAAAAATTGCAGAATTTTATGTTAAAAGGTTTAATTACTATTTATTTAAAAATACAAATTAGTGATGTGGACATTATTTAGATTGTTTTGCCCTATTTTCTTTGTTTTGTTTACATTGAACATGTGCTTTTTTAAAGTACTTTTACTGAATATTATTTGTAATTAGAAAAAAAAGGGAAAATCTGTAACTATAATATTTTAAAATATTATTTACTAATTTTCAATCCTAAATACACATCATTTTTTCGTGAAATAGTATAAAATATCTGTCAGCTAGTTAGTTTTAAGGCATTTTAAATCCTTCTACCGTCTGAATAATAAAGAGCAGTCTGAGAGCAGCTCCAGGGTGTTTTTATTTTTATTTTCTGTCCTGCTCTGCCGCCCTGTGGATTATTTCAGTCCTGCACTTCCTCATGGAGCTGATGGTTAACAGCAGCCACAGCGCCACCTCCTGGTCACAGATGATCCTCCACAGGCTGCAGACATAAACTGAGAACAGAAAGCAGCAACAGTCGACTTCCGAAGCCTTTTCTTTGTCTGTTCTGTGCAGAAACTCCCTTTTGTTGCTGTTGTTGTTTTTCGTAGATGTGAGCAGAGATTCCAGCTGATCAGATGTGAGTCCGTGAACGCACCTCCTGACCTCCTTCTGCTCTGTGGGTGGAGTTCAGCTCCAACTAACGACCTACTAAACACATTAGTCACTGGAAACTGTTTGATAAAGTCTCGGCTTCCCAACTTTTATCTCAATGTGGGTAAACTCCGCCCACCTGCAGCTCCAAGCTGGATAAAACAAACACATCAGCGCTGACTAATAATCCACATGAAACATTCATGAATTCATGAGAAAAAGGGGGACTTCCAGGTAAATTTACAAGTGGGAATCCACGGTTTTATTTGAAAGAAAGAAATCCCCATGTTTGTTATTTTTTTCTGCAGATTGTCTGGATTGTTGAAGTGAGCTACATGGCCAGAAGTTTGTGGACACGGCGGTGGATAAACCAGTTAAACTTCTACACAGGGACAGCGTGTGGCGTCCACATACTTCTGCAGCTTCTGAAAATCTGGTTAAATGTCATTAAAGTTACATTTGTCCTGAGCTCTGTGCGCATTTTAACTGCGGATATAAAGTTTAAAGATAGAATCTTACAGGTCGTGTACAGAAATTCTCTGTCCAGATGATATTCTCATAGTTTTTTTGCATTTTATTGCAGCGTTTCTGAATCCTCTGAACCACAAATCTTTAAAAACAAAGTTGTGAATTTGATATATATATATATATATATGTATATATATATATATATATATATATATATATATATATATATATATATATATATATATATATATATATATATATATATATATATATATATATATATATAGTTTTAAAATCTATTTTAAAAAAATGTATAAATATTTTTTTAAAAATCTGTCTTCTAAGCTATTTAATTAAAATGATATATAATCTTTAAACATATCTAAAAATGTGTATATATATATATATATATATATATATATATATATATATATATATATATATATATATATATATACACACACACACATAATCAGTCTTCTTTACTTAATTGTTTAATAATTAGAATTATATATAATTTTAAAATATATTTTAAAAAGATGCATACATATTTTTTAAAATCAATCTTCTAAACTGAATTATTTACTCCTTATAATTACGTTAATTAAGTATAAAATATATTTTAAAAATGTATACATTTTTTAATCAGTCCTCTAAACTTAGTTATTTCATAATTAAAATTATATATAATTTTAAAATATATTTTTAAAAAATGCATACATATTTTTAAATCAGTTTTCTGAATTTAATTATTTAATAATTATTATTATTTATAATTTTAAAATATCTAAAAAATGTATACCTGTTTTTAAAAAAATCTGTCTTCTAAACGTATTTAATTATAATTATATATCAGTTTTAAATATATTTTTAAAAATGAATACATATATTTTTTTTAAATCTGTCTTCAAAACTTAATTATTTAATAATTATAATTACATATAATTATGAAATATATATATATATATACATTTATACATATTTTTGTCTTCTTAACTTATGTAATTATAATTATATATCATTTTAAAATATATATAAACAATGTATACAAATTAAAAATCTGGCTTCTAAAGGAATAATTCAATTATTATTTATTATTATTATTATTATTATTATTATTATTATTATTATTATTATTTTATTATTAATAATAATAATAATAATAATAATAATAATAATAATAATAATAATAATAATAATAATAATAATAATAATAATAATTATTATTATTATTATTATTATTATTATTATTATTATTATTATTATTATTAGTTTTATTATTATTATTATTATTATTATTATTATTATTATTATTATTATTATTATTATTATTATATCTAATTTTTAATTATGCTTTTATATGTATGCATTTTTTAAAATCAGTCTTCTAAACTTAATTTAATAATTAAGTATGGAAAAAAATAATAAATTAAATATCTCTAATATGTGAGCATTTTTTCCAGTATTCATGATGCATTTGAGTATTTGAAAAATGGCGACATGTTGATTGGAGGTTTTTACAATTTTTGTATAAATAAATGATCAATAAAAATTCTACTTTTTTTCCATTTTTATGTTATGATTTCTGGCAGTACAGTTCCTTCTAATCACTGTTGTTCTGTTTCCACAGAGAAGCAGGATTTTAGATTTCTGTTAAAAATTCATTTTTGTGTGATTTTTGTGTCATTCTGTTTTTAAAGCATCTTTTGTGTCTTTTTTTAGCATCTTTTGTGTCATTTTTGTGTTTTTTTATCATCTTTTGTGTCATTTTTGTGTCTTTATTAGCCTCTTTTGTGTAATTATTGTGTCTTTCTGCGTCTTTTGTGCATCTTTTTGTGGTATTTTTGTGTCATTCTGTCCTTTTTTAGCTTCTTTTGTGTAATTTTTGTGACTTTTAGAATTTGTAATGTCATTTTTGTGTCTTTCTGTCATTTGTGCATCTTTTGTGACTTTTTTAGCACCTTTTGTGTCCTTTTTGTGTCATTCTGTGCTTCTATTTTGGTTGTTTTGTGTCTTTTTTTAGCATCTCTTGCATCATTTGTATCTTCTTTGGCATCATTTGTGTCTTTTTAGTGTCTTTTTGTTTTGTTTTTGTGTCATTCTGTGCTTTTTAAGCTTCTTTTGTGTCATTTTTGTGTCTTTTTTAGCATCTTTTCAGTCATTTTTTTGTCTTGCAGTGTCTTTTGTGCATCTTTTTGTGCCTTTTTTAGCTTCTTTTGTGTCATTTTTGTGTCTTTCTATCATTTGTCCATCTTTTGTGTCTTTTTTAGCATCTTTTTGTGTTATTCTGTGTCTTTTGTACATCTTTTTGTGGGATTTTTGTGTCATTCTGTCCTTTTTTAGCTTCTTTTGTGTAATTTTTGTGACTTTTAGAATTTGTAATGTCATTTTTGTGTCTTTCTGTCATTTGTGCATCTTTTGTGACCTTTTTAGCACCTTTTGTGTCCTTTTTGTGTCATTCTGTCCTGAGCTGCTTGAAACTCATCATGCCCAGTTAAAGCTGTAGTAAGAAGTTACTTCTATGTATGTAAACCTCCAGTCTGCAGGAGGAAGTCGAGTTTCTGTTCATGTTTTCAGTCATCCGTCTTCGCTTTTAAGACGCACAACACTAAAGAGGAACCTCAGAAGTTGCTGAAAGTGTTGACTTTTCCAAACTAGAAGTTGGACGCCGTGCAGAGACCCTCCTCCCTGACGAGAAGCTGCGTTTTCCCCCGCAGACAGCAAACAAAGGAAGGAAGGACGTGAGACAAACAAGGCGATCCCTAACGAAGCTGCAGGGAGGAGAGGCGATAATTCAGCGACACCCACACCTTCTCTGAAGCAGCTTCCTGCTCCTTTCAGAATGAGGGTGATGGCTGCGCTCGGCAGATCCCTCCCACGCTCCTTAGCGGCTGGCTTCCGCCCACCGCCAGCGGAGCCGCCCACCTCCGGCCGTTGCCTCGGCAACACATCATCATCATCATCATCAGTGGCTTGCACCGGAGGAGGAGGAGGAGGAGGGAGGGAGGGAGGGGAGGGAGGGGAGGGGAGCGGGGCTGCCACTGCGAGCAGCAAACCAGCGTGGGCGTTCATGAGCCGAGCCTTTCTCCAGAGAAAATCTGTCTACATGTTGCGTGAGGGAGGGAGGGAGGAAGGGAGGCTGAAGGGGGAGGATGATGGGAGGTTTGCGAAAAAGGACCTGCGTCAGAGTGAGTCATCAGCCGCTTTCACAATGTGTTGATGTGACGCTGATGCAAATGGCCCGAGCAGGGATTCATGTGAAGCTCCTCTAAAGGCAGCTCAGCTCTGCTCTACCTGCATGATGCAGCAGATCTGCAGCTTTGCTCAGAGGCAGCGTGGAAGCAGCAGCAGCAGCAAGCAGCAAGCAGCAGCAGCAAGCAGCAAGCAGCAGCAGCAAGCAGCAGCAGCAGGATTCAAACCTGCAGTTAGAGTTTCAGCTCCTCCCTGCAGCGGGAAGCCAAATATATAATCTAGCAAAACATGATTATCACTAAATGATAGTGTTGCTCAGAGCAGCTTGTTATTACAGGAGGAGCTTTCTGCCCCATTAGTCACTTCACTGTGACCTCTGTGCCATTTCTGTTGATCATGCTAACATGCTAATGTTGCTTAAAAAAAAAAATGCAAAAAGGGCGCCAAAAAAACCCCCAACAACAGTACAATGGAAAATAACAATCTCATCAAAATTAAATTATATCAGCGCTCTAAACTTAATTATTTCAGAATTATTATTATATATTTTCAAATATATTATAAAAAATGTATGCATATTTTTTAAATTTAGTCTTCTAAACATAATTATTTAATTATTACAAGTATTTAGAATCTTAAAATATATATTTTAAACCAGTCCTCTAAATTACGTATTTTTAAATAAATTTTAAAAATTCATATTTTTTTAAAAAATCAGTCTTCCAAACTTAATTATTTCATAACTGTAATTACATATAATTTTTTAAAAAATAAATTAAAAATTTGCATATTTTTAAAAATCAGTCATGTAAATTTAATTAATTCTATATAATTTAAATATAGTTTTAAAAATGCATGCATTTTTAAAAATCAGTTCTCTAAACTTAACTTTTTAATAATTATAATTACATATAATTTTTTAAATATATTTTTAAAATGTGTACATATTTTTTTAATTAGTCCTCTAAACTTAATTAATAATTATAATTACATATCATTTTTAAATATATTTTAAAAATGTGTACATATTTTTTAAATCAGTCTTCTCAACTTACTTAATTATTTAATAATTAGAATAATATATTTTAAAATATATTTTAAAAATGCATACATTTTTAAAAATCAGTCATGTACATGTAATTGTTTCATAATTTTAATTATCTCTAATTGTTAAATATATTCAAAAACATACGTTTTTTTTTAGCATCAGTCTCCTAAAGATAATTATTTAATAATTATAATTACAGATAATTTTTAAATTATATATTTTTAAAATTTTTTAAAATCAGTTGTCTAAATTATTAAAAAATATTTAATAATTATATATAATTATTAAAAAATTCAGAAATGCATACTTTTTTAAATTCAGCCTTCTAAAGTTAATTATTTAATAATTATAATTCTATATCATTTTAAATAATATTTTTTTAAAATGTATGCATATTTTTTAAAACAGTCTTCTGAACTTAAGTATTTAATAACTATAATTATATAGAATTTACAAATATATTTTTTAAAATGTATACATATTTTTTAATCAGTCTTCTCAGCTTAATTATTTGATAATTATAATTATATATCATTTTAAAATGTATTTGGTGACATCAAATGTGCAAAAAAATGGGGGACGAAAACGACTATTTTTGATTAATGGTGTAAAAGTACATATTTTATACAATTTATTTTGCTAAAATTAATTTGTAATAACTTAGGTTGTAACTGTTAACTGGTGTCCATGTAGAGCGTCGTAGAATAGTTGGAAGAGTTAATAATTAGCAGTAACTGTGGTCTGTTTTCTTTGCTCAATGTGTTGCATCACATTTCCTTTGTAGATTCAACTTTAAAGCACTGAACACAACAAAATTGGGAAAACAAATTTGCTGCAGACTGACACCCAACATTCATGTTCCCCATGTGACAAATATCTGACAACATAGATGACAGAGCGCACCCCACAATAGATTTCAAAAAAATAAAGTTTAATGTTTATGTGCTGTATAACAAATAAAATATATTAGTGTTTAAAAAACAGGTGCATAACTAGGTGAAGCCTAATCTATCACTTTACAATAAACAGTGAGGGGAACGGTGAGACGGCGGGTCAGACATGCGCTGTTCTCTGAAAAACCCAGCAGTACCGGAACCGGCCAGGACCAGGTCTGAACAACGACCTCCAGTCCTGAAACCTCATCGTGGAACTGGGCGGAAAGAACACTCTGAGAAGCGAGACGACACAAACATTTTCTGTTCCCGGACGTACAGTTACTGAGCACACAATAATGGATCCACACAGAATGCAAATAGACTTATTACTTACAGAAATATTGCATTGGTCTCTCTGAGTGAGACTAGACTATCTGCAGGACCAAATTGTCTGGACGTTTCTATCACCTCGGACCAAACAGACGTATTTACACAATGTGGCGAACACGGAAAAACACAGTGAACACTTATTTGTTATGCATCTACCTCTAAACAGCAAAAAACACATTTGAAATCTGCACTGGAGGCCATCACAGGTGGATTAAACACTGTTAGGAGCTAAGGCTAACAACATTAGCATCATGTAAAGCAGGTTTTTTTATACACCAGACACTTTCACACGCTTGTATTTTTTTTTTCCTCAATGACACTTAAGATTTCTTTTTTCTCTCTTTTTTTTCGCTCTACATACATAAACACTTGTACTGACACCAAAAAATCTACAGCAAAGTTACACTCGACGAAGGAAAACCCTGGTTGAGAGATTAGGCTAGCACTATTTGTTATCACGGTATTTACAGACCTGCTTCCACCGAGAGCAGCGACAAACAGGAGTTTTTTTCCACAGCTGTTGTCGGGACGCCGCGAACCTGCAAGCTTTTAATATTTCACCGCACACAAGCCTCTTTACTCCTGAAATATTCCCCACTTGCAGATGCGTGGTTTCGCCTCAACAGCGGCATTTTGCTAAATTACAAAGAAATGAACCAATTAGCTGGACCTCCGGCATGCCAGCCAAAACCATCCCGCCAAGACGGACGACAGAGGTTCCACAACAGCTCCTATACATCCTCTTCTAAATTACCTCCCATAAATATACACAAGACAAGAGTGAGGAGGGCGGGATTAATCCCAACTCGCCTGTTTTTTTTGTTTTTTTTAAATTTTATTTCCCATTTGAAGTGAAACGACAAAAAAAGAGGTGAAAATAAGACCCTGCTACGGGGGGCTGCATCTTAACTCTCCCTACAGTACGCACGCCTTTTTAATTTTCAGTTACAGTACAAAACGCACAAGTTAGATTTTGGGAGTGACGGAGGCTCAGAAGATGTCTGGAGAGAAACGACCACGAGAACCAAACAAACGCTGCTGAACGTTCAAACTTCACCGTCGATTACAGGGGGTCCTCGGTTTACGACGTACGGCGCTTCATCGGTACGTCAGAACTGGTTACGTGGAACTAGTTGGTGAGCGAAGCGGATGAAAACGTCGTCACCTGCCGCTATAAGATGGCGTTGTTTACATTCGCAGGTTGTACGCCACCTCAGATCGTGCCACATTCGCTAATTTTTTGCCCCATATTATGGCTCCCAAGCTTAAGTCAGACTTTTCTGATGGCAGTTCTTCAAAGAAAAGGAAAGCCATCTCCATGGAAGTGAAATCAGATATAATAAAACGCTCAGAATGGGGCGAAGCAGCGATATCGTGATGCACGTAACGGCTTTGTTTACATTTTTGCTGGAGTTCCGACTTACGGCGAAAATTGACTTATGTCGCGCCGTTGGAATGGAACTAAGTCGAGGACCCCCTGTAGTTTGGTTGATTAAAACAGTGATAAAATGTTGATCGGTGTTTCCCAAAACCCCCAAATATTCAGTGTATTTCACAGAGATGGAAAGAAAATGGAAAATATCAGAGGATTTGGGCTTTTCTTCCTAAAAACAACCCAAAACTATGAATTAATTGGTCAATTATTCATTGCGTTTTTGGGAATATTTAGTAGTGCAGACAGACGAACTGCTTTGTGACGGGTTAAGACTTGATGCTAGTTTGTACAATGACTAAAGCTGTCTTTCACATTCATGTGGTGTCAGAATAATCTGAAAAATGAGTCATGAACTGGTAAAATTACGTGAAAGACCTCTAAAACTGCACTTGCCGAGTTGTTGATGTCAAATGTGCAGAGAAAAGTGATTAATGGTGCCATAAACATGCCTTGCATATCATTTATTTTGCTAAAATTCATTTATCATATGGTATCAGGTTGTAACTTTTAGGTTTTATTTCCTAAAAACCACCCAAAACAATAAATTGGACGTCTATTAAGTTTTTCATTGCAGCAGCTTGTAAATTAGTGAGAAAAGTTACGTTTCTGCCATTTCTATCTTAAAATTTGACACCACTTTTAATGTTTCTCTAATAAATGACTTGCATGTGCAGTTCATCACAGATCAATTGCATGGTATGGTGACAGTAGCCGTGTTACATCCTGTGCACCTTTCTTGGAGCTAAATGCTAATTTTAGCATCCTAACAAGGTCACTGATGATTTTAAGAAGCAGGTAAAGGTTGCCATCATGCTAATTATTATTAATCAACACAAAGAAGAGCCCTCTGAACCCAAAAACCTGCAGAGAGGTTTAAAAGCAGGTTGTGTTTTTCTCAAAAAATCGCCAAATTAACACAATTTTTAGACCCAGACTGTAAAAATAGTAAGAAATGGCAGATTTCATCAAATCTAAGCTTGAAGTTGCGATATTTCATCAAAATTGTTTTTGATTTGTCATTTAAATTCAATGCTGTGCTGCTTTCATAGAGGTGCAGGACTTTAAATATGAGACCACAGTGAAGAAAACTAAAAAGAAAAAGAAAAAAGAAACTGCTCGGGGTTCAGAGGGTTCAATGCGATGTACATTTAATTAAACAAGCAGAATTTACCTTGTGAATAACATGACTGGTGCTTCTTGCAATTAAAATGCACAAAATGATTAATCGTGTCTCCATCGGTGTATAAGTACCCCACTGGAAAAAGTTGATGTAAATCTGAATAAAGTTACGGAAACTTTAGGATTTCTGAATAAGTTGTGACCTTAATATTTACCTCACATGACTGATCGGTTGTTTCTGCTTCTAGAGAACAAGAAGACAAAGAAGATCTCTCTAGTTCACTCCTGGAGATGCCAACATGACTCAGTTCTTCCTTAAGGTTTTGTTTCCAGGTCATGACCTCTACTTCTTCTTCTTCTATGTAGCCTACGCTGCCACCTCCTGTTTATTAACCACATTTTCTTATATTTGCGAAATGGCAAAAGTTTGCTTTAAATATATCTGACAGTTCTTTAGAAACATGGCTACTGTCTGCATAAAGTCTGGTGTCAATCCTTTTAGGAAATACGGTTAAATACGGTTAGTTATAAAAATTGGCCGTAACTCTTCTCTGGACACACATGGACCAAAATGGTGAACCGACCGACCAACATTATCACCCCTATAAATAAAATAAATAAAAATATTAAGAAAAAAAACACTGGATACTTGAAATATTTAGTTTTTTTCACACCGATATCAGCAGCTTAAGGAGGCCTTGAAGTACGTGGTAGTGGTGTAAAGTGTTACCATTTCCCCCAATGTTCTGCTTTTCCATTTCTGAATCTACGCCCGAGTTAAGATTCAGCCCCGGCGCCGCAGCCTGCGACCCGGCTGTCCGAAGAAAGCAACACAAACAACAGCCAGGGCAGGCGGAGGTAAAGAGTACACACAAGTCTGCAACAGATCACTTTAAATTACGTGTACAGTTAATCAACAGACAAAGACCTGCAGAGCACTGAGCTTGTCGACATGCTCTCTAGGTGCTTTGGCTAATACCTTTAAAAACAAAGAGAAACCAAAAGGAAAACTAAAAATAAATGCTATTCATGAGGCAACGTTGGTTGTTAAGGCTCTACTGTGGCTGTGCTTGCTTAGTATCTATTGACGGGTAATAACTGCATACTGTCAGGTGTGAGTAGAGTGAACTGGGGGTGAGTACGAGGGGAAGCCGGGGGGTGAGGCGAGGCAGGAGGCACTATGTGGAGTCTTCTGGCTCTGACTTGATGGTCTTCTTCTCTGCGTTGCTAGATGCTCGCTGCGACGTCCCGTTTTCTGAAGACAAAGAAGATACAATACAATCAGATCCAAATACATTTAGCACTGTAAACGCTCTGATTCTGTCTTATTGAGCATCAAAACGTTGACTCCAAATTACTCAAACTAATCTCCATAATAGACAATGTTGCGGGGTCTTAGTGATAATATTTCTAAAAGTTAAGGTTAGGGTCTTCACAATGTTATTATTTTAGTTATTCTGTTTCAGGCAAGGAAGCTAACTAGGAAAAATGCTAGTAGACATACCTGAACCAATGACAAAAACATTAGCCTTGTCATTGCTGAATTTGTGTCCCACCCCCCCACCTCTCTATCTCTACCCCTCTATCTGTATCCCTCTATCTCTACCCCTCTATCTCTACCTCTCTACCTCTTTTGTCCCTCTCAACCCGTCCAGCCACAGCAGATGGGTCCCCCCACATTAGAGCCGGGTTCTGCTCGAGGTTTTTTTCCCTGTTAAAAGGGTGTTTTCCTTGCCACTGTCGCCTTTTGGCTTGCTCTGGGGTTCAGGCATATGGGTTCTGTAAAGCGTCTCGAGACAATTTGACTGTAATTGGCGCTATATAAATAAAATTGAATTGAATTAAAAAAAAATTTTTACCAAGTCTAATAGTAGATTTTACATCACTAAAGCAGGTGAAGAGATGTTCAGGAAAATTCCGGTCCTCAAACATATAAGTGAGTGTCATCTGCGTAAAAGTGTTGAGAATATGATTCCGTAAAATGCAGCGGATCAAGTATAGAGCCTTGAGGACCATCACAAATATATTTTATAAAACTATAGGGTCTTTGCGATATTCTTTAAGATTTAGCTCCAATGCGCTTCCAAAACTCAACACTTGTTTTATTCTAAAGCATTTTGTAACTTGTTCTGCTAAGGTGCTATGCAAATAAAGGTAGAATTATTATTGTTGTTATTATCAGTTTCACGAACCTGTTGCTGGTGTTTTGGTCTCCTCTGTGGTGTTATTGTTGTTATTGTTGTTGTTGTGGTTGTGATGGCGCTTCAGCTCATTGGCTAACTGCTTGCCCAATGGGAGCTCACCTTCCTGCATGCTCTGACTGACCACCCGCAAATTGATTGGCCGTTCATCTGGAAAAAACAGAGATGGTTTTTGCTTTTAATTGATTAATTTAAAATAAATAACAGAACAGCAAATTGCATTTATACTGCACTTTTCTCAAGATACAAATAGCTTAAGATTATCAAAACAATTGAAAAGGCTCATCATGTTAATAAAAATTAGTAAAAAATAAACAAAGACTATAAAACCAGCTAGAAAGCATTATACACAACTAATATTACTCAACAATCGAATCATAAAGCAGATCGGAAACAAAAGAGATCATAAAACACAGCCATGACACTTTTATTTAAGCCTGTAGACAAGAGAATATGATTTTAAAGACAGATTTCAAATGAATGTTCCACAGTTTGGGGTTTTAATGGCAAAGGCCTGGCCTGCTTTGTTCACAAAGGAATCACCAACCTGACTGGGACATAAGAGGCGAACGCGCTTAATTAATGTAGAGCAAAGTCATTTAATACATTAAAGGTAATTAATAGAATTTAAAAATCAAAAATTTTCTTTTGGGGTTAAGATGACTGTGAAGCATGCTGGTAGAAGTATTGGGACCAATGACAAAAATATTCGACATAAAAGTGAGTGTCATCTGCGTAAAAGTGTTGGGAAATACAATGATTCTGTACAATGTGTCTGAAAAGAAACGGCATGTTTACTGAAAACAGCAGCGGATCAAGTCTAGAGCCTTGAGGAACACCACAATTAAAGCATAAAAGACGTACAGTTCCCATTTTTACACATCCAATCTAAAAGCATGAGGACAGAGCAGTCAAAAGTACAACATTAAAAGCCTTCAGGACGGTTGTGTCTGTGCTATAAAACCTGACTATAAAACATACTGACTATTAAACTAAACTATTAACAACCCAATACAAATTCACAGTGCACCGACAGTCAGATTTAAGTGAAGTAAACCCAGCTGGATTGAAGCAAACATCAGCCCAGATGTTGATCTAAGACCAGCTTTGTTTCACATGTTCAATATTCCCAGTGGCATCAAAATGTGTGCAAAGCTGCTGATCCCTCGTGTTTGTGTTTTATTCCCTCTGAGAGACAGAAAGAAACAAAGAAGCTGTATTTTCTCCACCAGTGGACCGTTTTCAGCTTCAGACTCTTAGTTATTCTGGATTTTACTGGATGTTTGTTTATCTGCTCACCATTGTGCTGCTTTTTAATCTCATCCTGGTTTTAATCACGTGTCAGAGGTGAAGAAATCTGATTATTCATGACTGAAATATCACACGGCCGAGTGGCTCAATTAAAAACTAATGATGTTAGAAGAGAGGAACAGCTTCATTCTCTACACTATTGACTTTGTGTCTCTGCTGCTTGAAGAAAAATGTTGATTTAATGGTGGATCTACACTTAAAAAACAAAAAAAACAACAAAAAAATGGAGAACTTTAACAAAAAAATGTAAAAACCAGATTAAAAAAATGGCAAATATCAGTAAAATAACTATATTTTTGCTGTTTTAAATACAGAAAAAGTAGTGTAAATTTACAGTCAAACTCTGTGAAAGAATGAATTACAATTTATAAAAATACAGAATTTGATGTGAACATTATTTACAGTTTTGGCCTGTTTTTCTTTTTTTCCCCTGTAATTTGATCTGTATTTGAATATATCAGTGAAAATCGGTGAATAACAGTTTAAAAAAATATATAAAAATGGCCACTTTTCAATCCTTAATATACATAATTCTAGTTTCAAAGTACAGCAGATATCTGTAAAATAATATTTTTTGCAGATTTAAATGCAGTAAAACTGTAATTTTATGGTTTAAGTTTGTAAAATTACAGATTTTTGATATGGACTTTATTTACATTTTTTTATTTTTAAAGTTAATGTGTAGATTAATAATAGATTTTAGAATAGAATATGAGATTTACTAGTATCTGTTGAGAAAAATCGGCTAAATAAAAGTAAATTGCTGAAAAAATGACAGTTTAAAACGGCTAAAAACGAATAGGATGGTAAGACAAAGCCAAAAATTTCATTAATGTTTGCATTTGTACCTAACTGAAGAAGTGGCGTATTTAGGTTTCTCAACTTCTGATTTCTAAAGCCAGGATGTTGTTTACATTAGAATAAATTAACATAAGAGCATCTTTCCTTGGACATTTTCCATTTCTTGGCAGAACGAAGGTGGATTTCCATCAAAGTTTAGTGCAAATTTGAACCGACTTTCCAGAAAATCTGCAAAATAGGTGCAGAAATGTGCGTTTTCATTGAAAATACAGGGTTTTTCTGATTTACAACGCAGCTCTATGGGGCAGGAGTGAGTCTTTGTTTTACCTTATTTGATAGAAATCGAAGATTTTCAGTTATTTCTGACCATTTCATGAACAAAAATGCACATTTTGATTGATTCAATGCTACACAAATAAATAAAATTGGCTAAAAAACGCTATTTTTGTTCTCAATTCGTATCGTTTTGGTTCAAAAACCTCTGTGGCGTCAAAAAGAAAAAAAAAACATGATTGCTGTCACCGGAGTGGCTTATTTATTTATTCTGCATTAAAACTCTCTGCGTTAGAAGACGACAGATTTCTGTTGAGTGAAACAACTCTAAAGACTTTTTATGGTTTAAGTAAAAACTAACGGATTGAAATGTGATTAGATTCTTAGGGCAGTTAATGTTTTATTTTGGTGCGATAAATAAAACGAGAGATAAATAAGAAGGAGAAGAAAGGACAAAGAACAAAATAGAAAGCTGTGGGGAGAGAAATGTCGAGATGGGCCGGGAAGACGAGAAGGAGGAGAGAAGAAATGACAAATGACAGAGGGGAAGAAGAGGACAAGAGGAAGAAGAAAGCAGAGAAGAAGAGGGGGAGGACAGAGAGAGGTAAACAGAGACTGGGAGAGAGAGAGAGAGAGACGCCCCCCTCCAGGCAACTGGCTGGAGGTAAACAGGCGTGGGCGGGATAATTACAGGTGCATTGTGGGATTTGTGGGAACAGCGATATAATGAGCTGTCGTGAGTGGGTGAGGGAGGAAAAGGATGAAAATGAGATGAGGCCCGGAGGAGAAGTAAGATCCTGAATAATGATGCATCTTCTTCTTCTTCACCCCTCAGTGTTTGAGAAGTCAGAAAAAAAAAGAAAAAGAAGGTGACAGCTTCCACGGCTGAGTGTGGAAAATCACCACCTATAGGTGCTGTTTCCATCCACACAGCCGCATCCTGTGGCAGAGATGACATGAAATAAGTCTTCAAATTCGCCTGAAACACTCCGAGAGTCAAATCCAGTTAAAGTCAATCTGTGGAGCCTAAAGACCAACAGTTATGCTCCAGACTGCAGCAACATCTGGATGATTTCTCCTGACGGGACACCGGGGGCAGCAGAGAGTCGACTACAACTCAGAAAAAGATGCAAAGAAATTTTTGGATAAACCAAACAAATATGAAATCAATCATTTATTATAAGAAAATGATTGTTTTCTGTTGATCAGTGACAACATAAAGCAATATTAGGCCACATCTGGATGTTTTCTACTAATTGGACACTGGGGGCAGCAGAGAGTCAACTACAACCAGCAAATAATGCAAATAAAAAATCATAGGAAAGCCAAATAAATCTGAAATTTCTCCTTTTTTTGAAGGAATTTTGAGCATTTTTCCTCAAACACTTGCTTTCTGTTAATCAGTGAGCCTTTGTCG
Source organism: Amphiprion ocellaris (assembly GCF_022539595.1). Taxonomy (NCBI): domain Eukaryota; kingdom Metazoa; phylum Chordata; class Actinopteri; family Pomacentridae; genus Amphiprion; species Amphiprion ocellaris. The sequence goes on along the minus strand of NC_072789.1, from coordinate 20,597,729 downwards.
ACTAATCTGTCAATCATTTTCTTTATTTATCTGTCAGTTTTTTGGTCTATAGAGTGTCGAAAAATGTCTTGTTTTGTCCACAACCCAAAGATATTCAGTTTATAGTCTTAGAGGAGCAAAGAAACCAGGAAATGGAGGTTCCAACCAGGCAAATTTAGAATACATTTTCCAATAAGTTTACAAATAATTTAGTGCTTGACAAGTAATTATTCAATCTTTGCAGCTTCACTGCACAGCTGGATGTTTTTCTCCTGACTGGACACAGGGGCAGCAGTGAGTCGACTAAAAATGCTTAGAATTATTGGACAAACCAAGAAAAGAGATATTGATTCTATAGTGGAAGCAGTATGAGGCCTTTTAATATTTCTGTTTTGTATTTTTGCTTTACTTTTGCAGTGTTTTTAGATGGAAACTGAGAAAATCAATTGGAAAAAGTACCAGTAGTCTTTCATGTGTCTCTACATTGAACTGCTGAAAGTGAAAGTCTTTGATGTTTTTTTTAAGTGCTAATTTTGGTAAATGCTTCTCAGGTAGCTATATGGTCTTTATCCTGTTATAGCAGAGAAGAGAAACAATCCTAGATGTATTTCTGAGGGAGCAGGAAACTTTATGTCATTATTAAAATTCATTAAAGAGCCCATATTCTGCTTTTTAGCTCCTTCCTTTCCGCCAGTGTGTGTTTTGTGCATGTTAAACATACAAAATCCAAGTTATATTATACCACAGAAAACTGCTCCTTCCCTGCCTGAAACGCCTCATTAAATCAGGTCTTTTTTTTCGTTACTTATCGATGTCATCATGTAACATATTTGCATAACGCCTGACTAACAGCTAGTTTTCCCCTCAAACAACAGTGTTATTTTTTCCAGCTACATTCCTGAAACCCTTAGATCTAGAGTTTAGGTAGATAACCAAAAGTAACTTGCTTTTGTCGAGCCAGCTGACCAATCAGAGCAGACTGGACTTTTCAGGAGGGGGGACTTTAAAGCGACAGGAGCTAAAATGGAGCGTTTCAGAATGAAGAGGCACTGCAGGAATGTACAGTGTGAGAAAAATAATGTGAATTTGAACATTAAGGCATGAAAACATTCTGTAGTAAACCGTAAAAAATGAAATTACGGACCTGTAAATGTAGAGAAAATGGGCTCTTTAAGGTTTGTTTTCGATCTTTAAAGACATTATGTGGGAAGCTTGACATATTTACTACAACCACGACAATGACTGACTTCTTGAGTGAGACGCTGCTAAAAACCCCGTAAAACTTGAATCTGAAGGGATTTCTTAATACATATTTAATTAGAGAGAAAGCTTTAACTGAGGGAAAAAAGATACTACCTTCCTCGAAAGCATTCGAATCAAATCCACAGACCTTTATGGGACATTTATGGTTTGAAAGGACAATCAGGACTTTGCTATTTAACCTACTTTCTTTCCATTTCACAAACACTCGACTGACTCAGAGGGTGTGTCGCTCACAAATCGTGGCTGGAGCGTCTGATAAGTGCGTGAGGCTGGTTGGTGATCTGAGTGGTGCAGTGATGCAGATTCTTTCTTGTATTCATGCTCTGCCCACAGAGCAAGGTTATACCTGGTTTCTTGTGGTATTTTTAGTCCACACACCGGGCGAGTCTTTATCCCTTTATGCCGTGACTAATGTGTAGCTATAGTAACCTCGGCTGTTAGGTTTTCTCGTTTACATTTTGAATATTCCAGACGCAGCGCTGGTGTTTGTCGTCCTACCTTGGTTGGCGTCGGCGGCGGCCCCGTTGGTGTTCTGGGCGTCGTTGAGGTACTTTAAGGCGGCGGGGGGGATCCTCCAGTCCAGAGCCTGGAGTCGCTCCTGGACGGCGGCGTCTTGCAGGATCTCCATCTGCCTCGCCAACAGACGCTCCAGCTGCATCTGACGGACACAAAAAATACAAAAAAGATCAGGGTTTAAAGTGTCCTGCTTTTGTTTTTGTGCATGTAAACGTCACATCCTGATTTTAGGAACCTGGGGGCTGAACTACGAAGCAGGTAAACTAAAACCTCAGTCAGAGATAACTGGTGGTTTTCAACTTTCTTTGTCAACTGTCCTCTGTTCACATAAAAGTGGGCATTTAAGGCGTCATGTGACTCTTCTGCACAAAATGGACCAATCATGTTCAGCTGCTTCAGTCAACAGGTTGTTTTAATGAGAACAATGAGGAATATAAAACATTGACAGTCAAAACTTTCCTCCTATTCCTAGACTTCATTCTCTGTATTTTCTCATGCACAGCTGCACTTATTGTCAACAATTCCTATAAAAAAAGACAAAATAAACAATTTGTCCATCTCTTGCTGCCTTGACCAATGAAGTAATAGTTTGACAAAAGAGAAAAGAGGCTGTTGTCAACTAAAGATGATGTAAAATGTAAAAAGAAAAAAAAATCCAGTGAACTTTGGTGCAAGAAGCAACAACAAGAGCTTGTTTAGGAGGATTTCTCACCACTCCAACACTTGATTTTTGATTTTCTACATTTTCTCATACACAGTTGCAATCAAATACCAACAAAACAAAGATATTTTTTGCCTTGTAAACACCTGAAATGAGAGAAGTTTCATTCTGGACCTTGAAAATAACAGCAAGAAGCCATATTTGACAACTAAAATGATGCAAAATGTCTGCCTGTTTTTAAAAAAGAAGAAACATGAATGAACTTTGGTGCAAGAAATCATAAGAACTGTTCATTTTCGAGGATTTCTTCCTATTCTAAGGGTTCATTTCCAAGATTTTCTCATGCACCACTGCACTTACTGTCAACAAATCCAATAAAAAAAGACAAAATAAACAATTTGTCCTTCTCTTAGTACCTTGACAAAAGAGAAAATAGGCTGTTGTCAACTAAAGATGATATAAAATGTCATAGAAACTCGATTTTTTACATTTTCTGATGCACAGTTGCATTTATTGCCAAAAGTCTGCAAAAAGTTCAAATCAATCCCTAAATTTGAATCTATTTGTTCCTACCAGGATTGTGAATTTTCACAAATATATAGTTTCAGTTCTATTTTAAGTGCTCCTCTGAAAAGGTGTACTTATTTTATTTTTATCACATATAGTTGTATTTATCTTTTTTATTGCTGCTGTTCTTATTTTTTTTTTAATTATTTTATTTAATTTAACTTTTCCTCATATATAAAGCTGAAAACCCACAAGGAATTCCAATGTACTTGTACAAATAGCAATAAAACTTTATTCTACTCTAAACAGCTGCAGCTTTTTAAACAAGCAGACAAGTTGAAATTATTTGGGGACTATTTTCATTGGCGGATGTATCACATTTGTTGCTGTCTGAGGGGTTGATGTAAAAAAGCACGAATATTTTTGATATACAGGAGACTTGGCTCGAATAAATAAACTACAACAGTTGACAAATCCAACACATGATGACGTTTAGAGTGTAAATGAACTTTAAAATGTAAAAAAAAAAAATTCGATTCTGTGCACAGAAGCCTATCTTCTCCTGTCACACAACAACAATAAACCCCAAAACGCACTTAAAATTCCCCAGATACCAGCGTGAGAAACTGTAAAAACAGAACGAGTCAGCAGATTATCAGCTTTCACACAATTGGGACAGAATTTTAGGGCTTTTTAAAATAAAAACAAGGCCTTTTTATGGCTGAAAAATACAATTTAAACCTTAATCACAACACACAGCGACAGTAATCATATGCACTACCGTTCAAAGGCTTGGGTTCTCTCTTATTTTTGCAAGAAAAGACTTTTCTTTTCCAATGAAGATCACATTAAATGAATGATAAATCCAGTGTAGACATTGTTAATGTGGTAAATGACTATTGTAGCTGGAAACAGATGATTTTTAATGGAATATCTCCATAGAGGTACAGAGGAACATTTCCAGCAACCATCACTCCTGTGTTCTAATGCTACATTGTGTTAGCTAATGGTGTTGAAAGGCTCATTGATGATTAGAAAACCCTTGTGCAATTATGTTAGCACATGAATAAAAGTGGGAGTTTTCACGGAAAACATGGAATTGTCTGGGTGACCCCAAACTTTTGAACAGTACTGTATGCAGAAATTAAAATCAGAAGCAGCACAATGCTCTGAGTGCTTTGCTTTGTGTTTTTACACTTTAAATGTGACATTTTGAACCAACTTAGACAAGTTGAACAGCAGAAAAACAAACAAACAGGAGCTGAGGGATAAAACCTGCAGCCATGTTTGCTTATTGTCAGTCGGTGCATCACTGTCGGTGTAAATTACTATACGATGAGCTTTCCATCCCCGCCAGGCCTCCGGCGCGAACGCAGCCATGAAATCTCTTCGTCTTCTGAATACCGGAAATCACATCAGCGCTGACAAGTGGAACTGCAGCCTGAACGTACAGCAGACGTACGTTCACGCAGCCAGTCGACATGTTTCCTGGCTAATGAGTGATCACAAAGCTCCCCTCCTACACTCCGCCTCTAATTAGGAACAAGCCGGAGCAGCATGGAAACCAATAAAGAGCATTACTGGGATCAGACTGGATCCTGCTGCTGCAAACATCTGCTGCTCAGGATCCTTTCAACCTGCAGCTGAGATGCTGTGGCTCATCTCTGATGTGCAGATTTACTCCTGGTAACGGAACTTCAACATGTGCTGCTCCCATAACGATGTTGATTTACAGTCAAATACCAACAAAACAATGATGTTTGCTGTTTAGTTAACACCTGAAATGTGACATGTTTCATTCTTGAGCTTCAAAATAACAGCAAGAAGCCATTTCTGATAACTAAAATGATGCAAAAAAACTGCCTTTTCATAAAAAAAAAGAAACTTCAATGAAATTTGGTGCAAGAAACAAGAACAAGTGCTCATTTTGGAGGATTTCTTCCATTCCAAGACTTCAATTTCTAGATTTTCTCATCCACAGCTGCACTTACTGTCAACAAATCCTATAAAAAAGACCAAATCAACAATTTGTCCGACTCTTTGTCCTTTGACAAAAGAGAAAAGAGGCTGTTGTCAACTAAAGATGACATAAAATGTCTCCCTTTTCTTAAAACGTAAAATAATCCAATGTACTTTGGTGCAACAAACAACAACAAGAGTTTGTTTATGAGGATTTCTCACCACTCCAAGACTTAATTTTTGATTTTCTGCATTTTCTCATGCTCAGTTACAAATACCAACAAAACAATGATATTTGATGTTTAGTTTTGTTCTTGACCTTCAAAATTATAGGAAGAAGTCATTTTTCACAACTAAAATGATGCAAAATGTCGCCTGTTCTGAAAAAAAGACAGAATTCCAGTGAATTTTGGTGCAAGAAGCAATAAGAAGTGTTCATTTTGGAGGATTTCTTAACATTCTAAGACTTCATTTTCTATATTTTCTCATCCACAGCTGCACTTGTCAACAAATCCCATTAAAACACAAGAAAAATCCTTAAATTTTAGTTTATTGCCTCCTACCATACACAAATATATAGTTTCATTTTTAAAAAGAGGCTCAGTAAGGTTGAAATTTGTTTGGGACTTTTTCTTTTTATGTTACATTTGGTGCAATGGGACACCAGTTAGAAAAAATGAGAAAAATGAGACAAAACAATTAAAACAAGACGCAAAAAAAAAAAGAAAAATGTGTTAACAAAATAAGACTTGAAATTTACTGGACGAACAAAATAAACGCAGCATGGCTCAGAAACAGTGAACAGAGCAGCAAGTTGTTGAAAGATACATTCATCATGGTGAAACATCTTTCTACCGCTGATGTACAAAAATGGCTGTGAAAATGTAAACCGTTAAATGTCGTCTAAAATCAGAAATGGTTTTCCTACCTGCAGACTTCGTCCGACGGTTTCTTCTCCTTTCGACTTGGCGCAGGCGAGCTGCTCCCTCAGCATCTCCTGCCTCATGTGAATCGCCTGCAGAGCTTCCTGGATGTCGAAGAAGTTCTCCTGCAGCACATGAAAACAACATCTCTGATTTCCGGATGATTCCCATCAGCCTTATTTCTGTCAGTCTGAGCTTATCAGGCCGTTACTGAGCGAGTCAAGCGTCACTTCAAACAACATTTTGAGGGTCGTTTCATGTTTTTCTTCACTGAGCTGAAATAAAACTCAGAAGAGCAGCAAAAGGACACAGCTTCAGTCCTTTTTGGTGAATTTTGTGAGGTCAAAATTACACCAGATGCTGTTCAACACTGCTCCTGATATTTGTTAGAATCAATATTAATAAAAATAATATTTTAAAAGAATCCTTGTAGCGAGGTACAGTTGAGAAATGTACAGAAAACATAATGAAATTGATAAATTTGCAGACATTTTAAGCTGGTAAGCTAACTAGACGGAGCATTTTATTGACTTTATATCCAATGTTTACATGGGTTTTAATTCATTTTTATTATTATTGTTATTATTATCTAATAATGACAATAATAATAACCAATATTATTATTATTGCAAACATCATTAATCACTATAATAATAATAATAATAATAATAATAATAATAATAATAATAATAATAATAATAATAATAATAATAATAACACTAACAACAATAATATTCGCTAATAATAATGATTATTATTATTATTATTATGAATAATAATAATAATAATAATAATAATAATAACTGATTATCATTATTATTACTACATACACATACATATATATAATACTGTATAAAATATTATACAGAATTTTATTGACACCCAAAGGAAAAATTATTAGGATTATTATTTTGTTTTTGCTTGAAATGTCATTTTAGTAGATATTTCCAGTTTTTAAATAAATTTGAATGATATTATTATTATTTTTTATTTCTTAATTTCTGCATATTTTATTTACCAACACAACAATATAAATTACGATAAATATTCACTTTTATTTTTTTATTAGTTCCTAAAGACACCGACAGGTAAAATGAGACGTGGGGCTTTTAAATAAAGAAAAATGTTGTGATTCAATTTAATTTATTTCTATTTAGTTTACTTCAATTTACAAACTTAGAATTATTAAATTCTAAGTAAGAATTAAAATCAGAATTATTGTTAATTTTAATATTATAAATTTAATTGCTACTGTGTATTTATTTCCAATTTTTACTTGGATCCATTACGATGATTTTTTTTTTTTTTTTTAATTTCTGGATATTTTATTTAGCAATACAAGAATATAAATAACAATGAATATTCCCTTTTATTGTCTATTAGTTTAAGAACCACTGATAAATAATACGAGGCGTGGGGCTCGTAATTAAAGAGACTAATGCTGTCATTCAAGTTAATTTATTTCAGTTTAATTTCATTTAATTTAAAAACATTTTCAGAAAGTTGGACTTCGATATATATCTAGATGGATAAATGAATATACACTATATTTATTGATTCAAAAAGGAAAATTTATAAGAATTACTATTTCATCAAATAATCACATTTTTGCATTTATTTCCTTTTTTTTATACAGATTTTAATTCTTCGATTTATTATTTATATATATTTTTTAATTCTGCTCATTTTATTCATTCAATATAAATAAATCTCTCGTATTTTCTATTGGTTTGAAAATGTGACTAGTTGCTGCTAAATGATGAGATTGATTCATTTTCATTTATTTAATTTTAAAGAAGTGAAACTTTCAGGGCACAGTCTCATCTTTTAAGTATGGATTATTATTATTATTTATTTATTTATTTATTTAAAATACAACCAACTTTGCTGCTATTTCATACATAAAAACATTGATATTATTAATATTATTATCAGCAAACATGAACAGTCTAATTATTTCCTTTCCTTTCCTTAAATAACTGAGAAACTCTGGAGGTTTTTCTTCTGTTTCAGCAGGAATTCCCCTTTTTTTTCTTTTTCTTTAGGATCTCAGAGCTGTTCTTGTTGAGCAGGTGTCGGTTCTCAGTTCTGGTTTAAATCCCTGCAGAGTTCACATGTTTCCCATCATCATTTTTTTACACACTGAGCCTTTCAAAGAGATCGTCTTTGTCCACTCAAGGCTGAAGCTGCTTCGTCCTTTTAGTTTCTGCAGAGAGGAGCTGCATCTGACACGACTACACTTCAGATTATACACATTTTAAACATCACAAATAACCTACGAGGAGCTTTAACATCACTACTATGCAGATCTAAACGTGTTTTACTTAAAGGAGCTCCATCTGTGTCATTATTAAGCAATTCAATGAAGATTTTCTCAATTAAATTAGTATTTATTTGGAGTAAAAAGCAAAAATGTTGAAGTAAGTTTCTGAAAATACTAAAACAAATGTGAATTTTGTGCAACCAGCTGGTACAACATTCAGTTAGAAGAAAAAAAAGCAGCAAGTTCTTACAATTAAGCCACAAAAAATGAGAGAGTTTCACTTTTTTTTGCTTGGAAATTAACTGCAGATTTTAAACTATTTCAGCGACAGAAAATCCTACCTCCGTTTTGATTCTTTTAGGGGACGGTTCATCTCTGTCTCCACAGCGAGATCTGCAGAAAAACAGCAGTAAATACCAGTTATTGCTTCATTACCAGGTGTTCAAATACAGTTTACAAAGTTAATTAACTGAAAACGTGTCAAAGAAGTCGCCAGTTTGGCTACAATTTTGCATAAATGGACAAAAATTTTCATTTAAACTCATTGAAACATCATCAGCGGTTGACATATTTTAAGAAATTATATCAACATGTGTGGTTTCAGTATAAAATAACCAGGTTAAAGTCATTTAATATGCTAAAAGCACCACCTTTTTTGTATATTTATTACTAGTTTAGGCCAATAATGCCGGCAGGTAGAGTGAAACAGCTGATTTAATTCATCTAAAGTTAAAATATACAGATTTGAAGACAATATTATAAAGATCAAAAACTGTAAAAATATTAAAAACAACTATTAAAATAACTATATTTTTAGTGATTTAGACAGATTAAAACTGTGTAATTTTACAGTCACAAATTGTAAGAGAAAAAAAATCCACTTGGCTTATTTTCTTTTCAGTTAACATGTAAATTAAATTTTTTTTTTACTAGATATTATCTGTAATTTACCAAAACATGGAAAATCTATAACATTTATTTATTTATTTATTTATTTTTACAATTTTCCAACCCTTAATAAACAGTTTTTTTCTTTAAAATAACTGCTAATATTTTTAAATTTATGATTTTTTTTGCTAAATTAAATACAGTAAAAAATGTGCGGTGGACATTATTTTTTTTGGCACGTTGTTTTGCAGTTAACTTGCAAAATATGTATGTTTTTCTGTGATTTTACAAAATATTATCAGCAATTCAGCAAAACATTTAAAATATGTAAAGCAAATAAATTTGCTCTTTTTCTATCTTTCAAATGTCATGATATATCAGTCAAATGACTTTTTTGTGGATTAAACAGAGTAAAAACGGTGTAATTTTAGATGAAATTTATTTTTATTATCTGTAATTTAACAAATCAGGGAAACTTGATATGAATGTTTTGCCCCTTCTACTTCTATAACTTTCAAGCTTTTGTTTCTTGAAGTAAAAGCCCCATAAATGAGTTTCAAAATAAAAGTCATCACACATTTAACTTCGCAGGAACAAATACTTTCAATCTAAAGTCAGTTTTCCTGCGAAACCTGCTGCAAAAGTTGTTTTTTAGCGAGGTTGGGCGGTGTGGTGGCTCTTACTTGCTGGTGCGGTAGGTGTATTTGTAGGTGACCTCTCTGGAAATCTGCCGGGCGAGTCCGAAAAGCTCGTCCCGGCGGGTCAGCAGCGCCATGTCCCTCATACAGAGCTGAGCCGCCGCCTCGTTCACCGTCAGCTGCAGGTCAACAGGAGTCGGTTAACACAAACACAAAGCACCTCTCTAGACATTCAGCCTGAGTTTATCCACCTCGTGCAGCGTCAGGTGTTTGCCGTCCCGCCTCTTGGAGTCGAAACGCCCGTAGATGGCGCTGTACTTCCGGATCTCCTCCTCCCGCCGCGGGTCGTCGTCGCTCATCTCGAAGATGTGTCCGATCATCTTGGCCAGTTTCTTGTTGTTCTTCAGCTGCTCCTTGACCTCGGCCAGGTCCGTCTTCGGGAGTCCCGGCGCCATCCGGTCCACGCACTCCAGCACCGACTGCACGGCGGCGGCGTCCAGGGCCTCCAGGGCGTCTCTGGGCGAGGACGGCGAGCCGAGGTCCGACGGCGACAGGCTGTGCTCGCTGTCGTTGCTGTGGCCCGACCAGAACCGAGCCTCGCTGCTGCCCTGCAGGGGCGACCCGGCCGACACTTTGTCCCTCGCCACGTCCAGCTTGCCCGGGTCGGAGCAGGCGGCGGCGATGGCTTTGGGCATCTTGACGCTGGCGGTGTTGGCCCGGTCCTGGGCGTTGAGCAGCGTGGGCGAGCCCTCGGGCAGCTTGTAGACGGGGATGCTGCAGACGGGCAGCGAGGTGAGCGGCTGGTTGAAGATGGCCGGGTTGGTGACCCAGTCGCGCAGCGCCTTCTGCAGGCGGCGGACGTGCAGCGGCTTGCTGGCCATGCCGACGAGGGCCATGATCTCCAGGAACTCCTCCTCGCCGGCCTCGCACAGCTGCTGCACGTCGTCGCCGCCCTGCTGGATGAAGGCCTCATAGTAGTAGAGCAGGTTGGCCCGCTGCAGGATCCTGTAGAGCTGCAGCTCACCCAGGGTCCTCGGCAACACCGCCGCCATACCTGACAGGAAACAGGACAGGTCAAAGACGCTACCAACCCCCTGTTTACGGTCTTCATGCTAGGCTAAGCTAACTGACTTTAATCTGTTTAAACCAGGGCTGGGACTTTAACACGTTAACTTCGATTAAATCAATCAATCAATCCATCAATCAAGTGCCGTGCCGTTCAGCGTAGGCGATCATTTCTCTTCATCTAGTCGAATCTTTTGCTCTCTGAATTGTGACTGTTGATCGTTCCAAGTGCAGCCATGATGTCAGTCCGTCTGTCATTTTCATTCTCTGTCTGTCTTTCTATTAACTTTTCCAGTTGTGACGATACATTCCAGGGTCTCTTTCCTCATGATGTGTCCAAAAAATGCTGCCTGCCATCGACTAATTTTGTTCAATAGCGTATCATTTGTGTTTAGTGTTTTTAAAACATCTTCATTGGTTATTCTGTCTGTAGCAGGTACATGTAGCATGTAAAACCACATCCCTGCTGCACTGATTCTGTTTGACATTTTATTATTTATGTTCCAAGATTCACATCCGTACATCAGAACAGGTAGGATGTAACAGTTGAGTGTCCTCATACGGATGCTAACTGCTATTTTCTTATTTGTGAGTATATTTTTCTTGTTGCATTCATTGCTACTCTACATCTGATGTCTGTTTCATTTCTCCCATCTGATGTCATCCACGAACCGCGACGTTTGAAATGATGAACCTGCTTCAGTATTTCTTGGTCTAATTCTATGCTACGGATTGGGACGACATTTTTCTTTGAAATTCAATTAAATAATTACAGAAAAAATAACACATTAAAAAAAAAAACACATTTAATCGCATCTTTCTCAGTCTCCCAGCCCTACTTTAAACAGAAAGATAAAAGCTGAATTTTTTGGATTGTTAATTTTACAAAAATGGAAATAAAATTGGAATCAACATCCACAACTTTCCCCCAAATTCACAATCCTTGAAGAATGTGTTTGACTCTACAGACTCCAGGTTTTTGTACACTTTGTCTGCTCTGCATGAACACGTCCTGCAGTTTTCATCATGTGAACGTCGGCTGCAGTTGAGTCACTGATGGCTTCACAGCTTCACCAAGGAGCTCAGAATTTTACTTTGGATGAGTTTTTAAACGAGACATGTTCCTGATAGAACGATGCATCTAAGATGAGCAGTTTAACAACCAGATCATTCTGTGCTGCACAATTGAAACATGTTGAAAACCTTTTTCCAAGCGTCCAGTATTATCAGTACTGGGAAAAAGGTGACTCTACATCCTATAAATGTTTGAATGCTTAGGTTTTTAATCTGTCTCCTATCTGCTCTGCAAAAACACAGCCTGCAGTTCAGCTGAAAAATCCCAGAACTTTTTATCAAGCGACTGTTGGTTGCAGCTGAGTCACTAATGGCTTCTTGGCTGCACTGAGAAGAACAGAACTTGTTTTTTTTTTTTTTTTTTTTTTTTTTTTATCCAATCCAGTTTGTATAAACAGTGTATTTTAGGGATTTTTAAAAAATGAGACATGTAGTGGTTTTGATTATCCTGATAGAACACAGATCTGATCATTTTATGCTGCAGAACTGAACAAAACTTCTTTCAAGAGCCAACAAGTGTTGAATTTGCTGTAAAATGAGACGTAGAATAAAGTGTTGAATGAATTGGATGAATTTTACATAACTGAGAACAATTTTAGATAACTTTTGACAAATTATGAATAATTTGGGGCAACTTTCTAGTCATATTGGACAATTTTTTGCTCATTTTGTGCAAATTTGAGTCATTTTCAACAGATTTTTTTGTGGTTTTTTGGACTAATTTGAAGCAATTTTTAGTCATTTTAGTCACTACAGTTTGATTTTGTGCCATTAACCCATTACCTGTTAATTATTAAATTAATTATCCACTAGATTGACTAATTTTTGATTAAAACAATGTGAATTCTGTGGTTTCAGCTTCTTCAATGTGAATACTTTCTGCTTTCTTTCCCTGTCTGTGACAGCAAACTGAAGATCTTTGGACAAAACAAGACATTTGAGGAAACTCTGATCCACGCTTTTCATCATTTTCTGGCATTTTAGAACCAAAGAATCTGCAGTTGAAAGGAGCCCTTTGATTAACTGATGATTTTAAGGGGATTTATTTGTTATCTGTGGACATTAAAGATGCCATGAACTCAGTGTCTAAATGCAGCTGAAGTTCTGTTCGTTTTAAATGATGAAAAATGTCACGACTTTCAGACGAAACAAAAAAAAAAAACGCATTTTAAAATATGAAGAGTTTAAGAGGATCTGGTTAAAGTCCCTGATAGAACAGTGCATAACAGATGAGTAGTTCAAGGACCGTTCTGAACAAAACAACAAAACTGTGCTACCAACTCTTTCTTGGATCAACACTGCTTGCAGTTCAACTGAAAACGTATTGAATTTTTATTAAGCAACTGTTGATTGTAGCTGAGTCAGTCATGACTTCATAGCTGCTCTGAGGAGCACAGAATTTTGTGTTTTTTACAGAAACTAGTTAGTGCAAACAGTTTATTTTCAGCGAATCTTCAAAATGAGACATGTCGAATAAAATAATTTTGACGAAATATTAAGATTTTAGCAAGATCTATCTTGTCAAAGTTCCCGATAGATAGAACGGTGTGTCACAGATGAGTAGTTCAAGGACCGTTCTGTGCTGCAGAATTTAAAAAACTGACAAAACAAAGCTGTCTTACCTAAAACTGGAAAAAATGTGACTCTACATATTATAAATATTTTACTGCTGAAGTTTTTAATCCGTTCCTTTACTTGTCTCCTGTGGTTTGCACAAACACGGCCTGCAGTTGAAAACCTTTTTACAAAGTGACTGTTGGTTGCAGCTGAGTCACTCATGGCTTCATGGCTGCTCTGAGGAGAGCAGAATTTTTTGTTTTTTGCAGAATCCAGTTAGTGCACTTTAGGAAAATATTTTAATGAGACATGTAGAATAAAATGATTCCGATGAAATATCAAGATTTTAGGAGGATCTGGTTAAAGTTCCTGATAGAACGGTGTGTCACAGATGAGTAGTTTAAGGACCATTCTGTGCTGCAGAATTTTAAAATACAACAACAAAACTGTGATGTCAAAGCTGGAAATAAATTCTACATACTCATTATTTTACTGCTTACATTTTTAATCCGTTTCTTTATTTGTCTCCTATCTGTTTTGCATAAACACTGCCAGCAGTTCAGCTGAAAATGTACTGAATTTTTATCAAGCAACTGTTGGTTGTAGCTGAGTCACTCCTGGCTTCTCAGCTTCGCCAAGGAGCACAGAATTTTGTGTTTTTTTACAGAATCCAGTTAGTGCAAATGGTTTATTTTAGGTAAATTTCCAAAATTTCCCCATAGATCAATGTGTCACAGATGAGTAGTTCAAGGACCATTCTGTGCTGCAGAATTTAAAAAAAAAACTGACAAAACAAAACTGTGTTACCAAAAGTGGACAAAAAAGTTGACTCTCCATACTATACATATTTTACTGCTTAAGTTTTTTATCTGTTTTGTCTCCTCTCTGTTTTGTACAAACACAGTCTCTAAAATTCCAGAATTTTTATCAAGTGACTGTTGGTTGCAGCTGAGTCACTCCTGGCTTCTCAGCTTCGCCAAGGAGCACAGAATTTGTTGCTTTTTACAGACTTTAGCTAGAGCAAAAGCCTTATTTCTGATGATTTTTTAAAAATACGACAAGTAGAATAAAGTCATTTTGAAGAGATATCAAGAGGATTCAATGAATTTTCGCGTTACGGATGAGCAGTTCAAGGACTTCCAGCCATTATTTCCATTTTCACAACAGACAACCTTTTAAACCAACGGCAGGCATCAGGTTTCTTCTCATTTAAATAAAAAAAACGAAACAGACAAAGCGTTGAAGTTTCCTTTAACTAGAGGATCACCTCCAATCTGACAGCGCTGGAACAACTCGTCCTTCAAATATTTCAGATGTATAAAAATGTCAGATAAGTCATTTGCTGACTGCAGGCCCTGAAATCCTCCCGCTGAGCACCAAATGGTGAGAAAACCCCAGTTGGCCTTTCTGGAAAAGTCAGAAGGAGAGAAACGTGCAGGACAGTAACTCTGAGATCATCACGTCTGGATTCCTCAGCGGATTTCAGTCGCTAGTGTTTGTCTTTTTGCGTCGCGTTGATCGTAACGAAGCAGAAACAACTCAAAACTGTTTTCTCTCTGCAACAAAGAACAGTTTCTGACCTGAACAGAAAAAGAAAAGAAAAACTCAGATTTATCACTGAAACTTCCACTTACATCTTCGTCAACTAACAAAAATAACGACGTAAAAACACAAAAACCCTCAAAAACGGAGCCAATATTTGCATAAATGAGCACGTTTCAAGCCAAAAATGTTTGAATTTTTCATGTTCCAGCTGCTGGAAAACACAGTTTCTATGGAAAATGTACATGAATTATATTTGGACTGTATGTTTTATCCCTGGCAGGTGCAGGATTTGGGTTTATCAGGCTTCCACAGGTGCGAGAAACGCTTAAATTTGGATACTTTCCTGCAGAAAAGGCCCATCATTTCTAGCAGATACGTCTTTGCAGATGCACATTTAAATGTGACAACATGCATTTATAAGGGATAAATGAAGGAAGCTGTCATATTTACTGTACACTGGATGTATGAGTCTTAAGATGTCTTATATTTTTCTTTTCTAACTCTATTTTCAAGTTTGAATTCAGCAGAGGAGCTACAGACACCAAAAGACCAAAACACACAACAAATGCTGATTCTAAGACACAAAATGACCAAAAACTCAGTCAAAATGTAGAATACAAGATCCAAAATGACCAAAAGTCACACAAAATGTTAAGTATGAGTCACAAAATAAACAAAAAGATGTTAAAATGTTGATTTTAAGACACAAAACACGCAAAAAGTCACTCAAATATAACACAGAAAATGACCAAAAAAGTCAGTCAAAATGTTGAATACAAGATCCAAAATGACAAAAAGTTACTTCAAATGTTAAATATGAGGCACTAAACGGCCAAAAACATATTAAAAATGTTGATTATAAGACATAAAATGACCAAAAAGTCGGTCAAAATGTTAAGTATGAGGCACAAAATGACCAAAAAGTCACTGAAAATGTAGAATATGAGACTCAAAATGCACAAAAACACACTCATTGGCCAAAACAAGACACAAAATACACAAAAAGTCAAAAAATGTCAAATATACGTCACAAAATAAACAAAAAGACATTAAAAATGTCAATTGCAAGACAGATAATGACCAAAAAGTCACTTAAAATGTTAAATATGAAACACTAAATGACCAAAAAGACATCAAAACTGTTGATTCTAAGACACAAAATGAACAAAGAACACGCTAAATGGCCAGAGCAAGAAACAAAATACAAAAAAAAGACACTCCAAATGTCAAATATAAGCCACAAAATAAAAAAGCCACTCAACACATCCTGGAATCTGTTGTTTTTTAATGCTAAAATGTACATCTGAGAGCAGAAGTCCATTTTTCTTAGGACATGCAGACACATTTTTTCCTGCTACTGCTGCTTTAAAACACAATTTGTATGGAAAATGTACATGAATTATATTTGGACTGTGTGCTTTATGCCTGACAGGTGCAGGATTTGGGTTTATCAGGCCTCCACAGGTGTGAGAAACGGTTAAATCTGGATACTTTTCTGCAGAAAAAGCCCATCATTTCTAGCAGATGCAGAACCGATTCATTCGTCTACCGTTTCTTGCCGTTCTTTCACATCCGGCTCGAGTGATAATAGACGGTATTTTTAACTCCAGATCTGTGTGAGTAAACTTTCTATGCAGTTTATGTTGGAAAGCGACGCTGTCACTCCGTCACAAAGACACACTGTGAGCCGGACTGCTGTTAAACGGAGCCGAGAGGCTCGGCGGAGGCCCAGCGGACAGAGGAGTGGCCCTCAGCAGGCCGTCAGCAGGCCGTCAGCAGGCCAGGAGGGAGGGCTGCTGGGAGGGAGGACCACATGCCTCTCTCCACCCCTGCAGGATGTGTAGGTGGTGGGCTCGCCTCGCCCAGAATAGGAGCTCAGGGAGCCAGGCGTCGGCCGAAAACGACAAAAGACAAAAGCTGCAGCTCAAATCATCACCTAAACGTCCACAAACAAACCTCCTAATTCCAAAAACTGCATTTCTTTTCCGCTTTCAGTGCAGGTTTGGTTCATTAAACAGCCTGTAGCTCAGAGAAACAAAAAGAAACGTGCAGAAAATAAAGCAGAAATGAAGCAAGTTTCCATTTTTACTGCAGACTAGATGCGTTTACAGGTTGGGGATGGTAAATGATTTCAAAAAATGCTGTATTATAGCTTTTGTGTACTTCTTTTTTAGCAGTATTTTTAGTTTAAACTCAGCAGAGGAGCTAAAAAGTTGGAGATTGATAGTTTGGAAAACAGATAAACACTCAAAATAACCAAATATTCACCCAAAATGTCAACTGTAACTCACAAAATAAACAAAAAGACACTCAAACTGTGCATAGAGTAAATTTTGTGTACTTCTTTTTCAGTAGTATTTTCAGTGTAGAGTCAGCAGAGGAGATAAAAAATTGCAGACTGATAGTTTGGAAAACAGATAAACACTCAAAATGGTCAAAACAAGACACCAAATGACCAAAAATCAACTCAAAATGTCCTAGAAGATGCTTAAAATGTCCAAAAGAAGATGCTAAATAACCACAAGGACACTGAATATGTTGAATATGAGACACAAAATGCATAAAAAGACATTCAAAATGTTTTGGAAGGCCCTTAAAAAGTCCAAAACAAGACACTTGATTCCACAAAGGACACTCAAAATGTAGAATATGAGATACGAAATAAACAAGAAATGGTTCAAAGTGTAAAATATGAGACTCAAACTGCACAAAAAGACAGAAAATGACCAAAATCACTCAAAGTGTCAAATATTGGGCATGAAACGACCATAATGACATTCAAAACGTCCAAAACAAGACACAAAATGACCAAAAAGTCAATCAAAATGTCAAATATTGGGCACGAAATGACCAAAAACGCATTAAAAATGTTGATTATGAGACACAATATAACCAAAAAGTCACTTAAAATGTACGTATATGAGCTTTTGTATACTTCTATATCAGAAGTATTGTCCGTTTTAACTCAGCAGAGGAGATAAAAAGTTGTAGACTGATAGTTTGGAAAATGGATAACAATCAAAATGGCCAAAACAAGACACCAAATGATTAAAAAACAACTCAAAATGTCAAATAGAACTAAGAAAATAAACAAAAAGATACACAAAATGTCGAAAACAAGAAGCAAAATAACCAAAAAGTCAGTCAAAATGTCAACTGTGAGATTCAAAATGCACAAAAAGACATTAAATGGCCAAAAAAAGACACTAAGTACACAATAAGTCACTCAAAATACCAAATATTGGTCACAAAATGACCAAAAAGTCCCTCAAAAGGTAAAATACAAGACACAAGATGACTAACTTCACACAAAATGACCAAAAAGTCACTCATAATAAACAAAAAAGACACAAAATACACAATAAGTCACTCAAAATGTCAAATATTGGGCACAAAATGACCCTTAAGACACTCAAAATGTCCAAAACAAGAAATAAAATGACCAAAAGGACATTAAAAATGTTCCAAAAATATTCAGTTTACCGTCACAAAAAACGGAAATATTCACCTTCAATGAGCAGGAATCAGAGAATTTAGATTTCAAACAGTTTCTAATAGTTTGTTTGCTTTAATTAATGGCATTTTTTCCATTAATTATCCCATTTTCACCTTGTTTCCGGTCTGTTTGGGGTGAAATCGGTGGAAAAGTTGCTCTCAGGAAATGATGAGTTTCTGAATTCTGCTGACGTCCAACTTTTTTTTTTTTTTTTTTAGGTTTTTTAGCGGTTTAAAACTGAACCCAGAGCTGGAGGTGATGTTGCACCATGTTGCCTCTTATTTGCAACAAACTGCATTTGTTTTCTGCTTTTAGTGGCTCAAAGAAACAAAAGGAAATGTGCAGAAAATGAAGAAGAAATGAAGGAAGGTTCCTTTTGTTTTTACTGCAGCCTAGATGTGTTTCACAAAGTGCTTTCTAACATCTTTTTAGCAATATTTGCACGTTTGAAGTCAGCAATCTGCAGCTGGTCAAAACAAGACACATTCTGACTGACAAGACGCCACGTAAAATGTCAAATATGAGACACAAAATGACCAAAATGTCGGTCAAAATTTTTAAACATGAGACTCAAAATGCACAAAAAGACAAAAGAGCCAAAAAGTTACTCAAAATGTGAAATAATGGGCACAAAATGAACAAAAACACGTTAAAAATGTTGACTGTAAGACAGGAAATGACCAAAAAGACGCTGAAAATGTCAAATATAGATCAGAAAATAAACCAGAGGACACTCAAAATGTCCAAAGCAATGTTGTTTTGGACATTTTGAGTCTCAGTTTAGAAATGTTGTGTCTTATATTATGCATTTAGAGCACATTTTTGGTCATTTGGTGTCTTGTTATTTTTAATGACTTTTTGTTTACTTTGTGTCTTGTTTTCATCCTTTTGTGTCTCATATTCTACATTTTGAGTGACTTTTTGTTGATTTTGTGACTTACATTTGACATTTTGAGTGAATTTTTGGTCATCTGGTGTCTTGTTTTGTCCATTTTGAGTGTTTATCTGTTTTCCAAACTATCAGTCTACAACTTTTTAGCTCCTCAGCTAAAGACAACAAAGACAGACTGTGTCCAAATCTTTCTAACAGCATGAAAGATTTAGGAGGAAATCTGACATTTTGAGTGACTTTTCATTCATTTCGTGTCTCATAATCTTCATTTTGAGGGATTTTTAGGTCATTTTTTGTCCTATATTGATTATTCCGAGTGTCTTTTAGGTCATTTTTTGTCCTATATTGATTATTCCGAGTGTCTTTTAGGTCATTTTTTGTCCTATATTGACTATTCTGAGTGTCTTTTAGGTCATTTTGTGTCCTATATTGACTATTCTGAGTGTCTTTTAGGTCATTTTGTGTCATATTCCACATATTTAGTGACTGTTTGTTCATTTTGCATCTTCTTTAGGACACTTTGAGTCTCAATTTAGACATTTTGTGCCTCAAATTCTACATTTTAATCTTCTTATTGTGCATTTTGAGTCTCATAATCTGCATTTTAACTGACTTAGAGGTCATTTAGTGTCTAGTTCTGGACATTTAGATTTTTTTGTGCATTTTGTGTCTCATATTCTACATTTTGAGTGACTTTTTGTTATCATTTTATGTCCTACATTTAACATCTTGAGTGAATTTTGTGCATTTTGTGTCTTATATTCGACATTGTGTGACATTTTGTCAATTTTGGGTCATATTCCGCATTACTTTTTGGTCATTCTGTATCTTGCTTTGAACACTTTGAGTGTCTTTTTGGGTGATTTTGTGTCTTATATTCAGTGTCCTGGTCATTTTGCATCTTGTTTTGGTCATTCTAAGTGTCTTCCAGGACATTTTGTTTATATTTTTTGATATTTGGGTGACTTTTTTGTCATTTTTGTGTCTCGTTTCGGACATTTTGGGTGTCAGTTTAACTGCTGCTGCAACGAATGCGAACTAATTTCTGTGCAAAATGAGAAATGTTCTATTTCCAGCATCTTAAGTGTGAATCTGTGATGCTTTTCTTTGAGATACAAGAGATGAGTTGGATAAATAGGATAAATGAGGCTCTGGGTAGTTGTTTTTTTGTAGATAAACATGGTGAAGTTGTCGTTGTTTGCAGCAGCAGAGGTTCAGGTGTTTTTTCAACAGTGATAAACTATATTTAGCTGCAGTGTGAACAAAGTGTAACACAGAATGTTGATCAGGTAAAATGACCACAAAGACTAAAACGATCTTTTACTTCACAGTTGTGTCTTCGAAAACAGATTCTTGTTGGTTCGTCCTTCATCTGTGTTTTTGGGCCATTTTGTGGATAATATTTAACATTTCATGTATTTTGTGGCTAATATTTAACATTTTTCTGATCTTTTTGGTAGTTTTTCATCTTATATTTAACATTTGAGTATTTTGTGGTAGCTTTCTGGCTAATAGTTGACATTTTCAGCATCTTCTCCATCACTTTGCATCTTGTTCAGGACATTTTGAGTGACTTTATGGTTATTTTTTGTTCTATATTTGACATTTTGCTGATCTTCATAGTCATTTTGTGCCTTACATTTGACCTTTCGAGTGTCTTTTGGGGTCATTTTGTGTCTCATATTTGACATTTTACGTATACTTTTGGTAGGTTTGTGGCTAAAATTTGACCTTTTCTGCATCTTCTCGGTCATTTTGCATCTTGTTTAGGACATTTTGAGTGATTTTATGGTTATTTTGTGTCCTATATTTGACATTTTGCTGATCTTTTTGGCAGCTTTTTGTCTTAAAATTAACAGTTTGTGTACTTTGTGGTTGTTTTGTGGCAAATATTAAACATTTTGCTGATATTTTTAGTATTTTTTTGTCTTATATTTAGCATTTTGTATATTTTGTGGTAGTTTTGTGGCTAAAATTTGACATTTTCAGTGTCTTCTCGGTCATATTGCATCTTGTTTAGACATTTTGAGTGACTTTATGGTTATTTTGTGTCCTATATTTGAAATTTTGTTGATATTTTTGGTAGTTTTTCATCTTAAATTTAACATTTAGTGTATTTTGTGGCTGTTTTGTGTCAAATATTAAACATTTTGCTGATGTTTTTTGCAGTTTTTCATCTTATATTTAACATTTTGCATATTTTGTGGTAGTTTTGTGGCTAATATTTGACATTTTCAGGGTCTTCTCGGTCATTTTGCATCTTGTTTAGACATTTTGAGTGACTGTATGGTTACTTTGTGTCCAATATTTAACATTTTGCTGACCTTTTTCGTAATTTTATAGCTAAAATTTGCCATTTTCAGGGTCTTCTCGGTTATTTTGTGTCCTACATTTGACATTGTGCTGATCTTTTTGTTCATTTTGTGCCTTATATTTGACCTTTTGAGTGTTTTTAAAACTGACCACTGAGTCTATTGTGTCTGGAGATTAAAACAATCACTCAGCTCAGAGTTTTCTACTTGTAACAGCTTCAGTAAATCTTGCTGTTGCTTCGTTCTCCTCCTGCACAAACACTCTGACAGCTACCAGGGTCTTCAGCTGGGTTCCTCCCAGCAGACCGTGTGTGTTCTGGCTGGAATGCTGTAAACCTGTCAATGCCAGCCTCTAACTGAAGTCCACGGAGCGAGTTTAGCGAGTTCGGCTTTTCACCTGGAGAGGCGAGGCGTGCGCTGGCACAATGGCACCGATGCCACACAAACAAACACAAACGCACACACACCGAGACGATGGAGGCCGACGTGCGGCTGTCCAGCAGCGAGATGAGGAATCCTTTGATTTCACTGTGATGCAGCAGGAATTTCCTGATTTGTCAGTGTGGAACTACTGAATAATGTTGCAATCATGACTGCGACAGGAGAACCGTGTGTTCAGAACACTGTAACCTCATGTTTAGCACATTTACTGGGGGGATTTCACTAAAAATGTCTCTGTAGCAGCTAAAAATAGCACAAATGAGCCAAGCAGCATGCTCGACAAGGACACAGAATGTACCCAGAATGGGGAATCCTTCGAAAATTCCCGTCATAGCTGCTCCACGGTGACCCTTGAATGCTGTTTCAACTCCAGTTATACGCAAATAATAGCAATTTATTCTCCACAAGAGGTGCTTTACCATCTATTATGGTGAGTTCTGTTGCTTTAACTTCTCTTTGTGTCACTATAATATTCACTTGAGGTATTCTAATCTCCTTTGCTATTTCTTAGTGTGTGTGTGATGCGTTTAGAAATAAGTTTGAAACTATTTCTATCTCGATATAATCTTCCTTCGGGGAGTTTTATCTGACTTTACGTGACATCCAGTGATAATTTCAAGCATTTCCTATAATATTCTCATGTCACGTAGCTGCTCTGTGCTCGCTATCTTTGCAAAACATGACAGAGTTGAGGATAAAAGCAGTAGCAGCAGCAGGTTACATGCACAGTTTGATCCGTGCGTAATTGCGCCTACCTGGTGAGTTTTTGGCCCCCTTCGGTCCGCCCTGGTCCGGTTCCTCTTCTCCGCTGCCTCCTTCTTCTTCTTGCTCCGCTTGACTGTTTATCAACACAAACCCCGGGTGTCAATGAGCGCACAAAGAAAGCCCGCAAAAGACGAGATCCCACAGGAAGAGCTGCGTGCGTAAAAACTGCGAAAAACCCGAATTCAATTTAGCGATAATTTCCAGGACGCAGACACACAAAAAGAAGCAGCCAGAGAGCGTCTTGCTTGTCTCTGCTTGCTCACACCGAGCGACACTCCTCTCCTTGTCTTTGTGGAAACTTTTTCTTTCGCCCGCCGCTCAGAGAAAAGAGACAGAAGCAGCAGAATGTGAGTGAAAAAGCCGCTGACCTTCGTGCGTCTTCTGGTGCGTCTTTTTCCTCCAAGTGTGTGTTGCGTGTGTGTGCGAGTTTGGTGAGTGTGTGTGCGTGTGTGTGTGAGTGTGTGTGAGCGTTCGAGTCTCTCCCAGCGTCGCTCCACTCCCCTGCACCGCTCAAGCTGCGTCAAAGCGCACACGGTGGCGCACCAACGCTGCTTCCTGCCGCTACAAAATAAAAGCACCGGCGCTGCAAGCAGGAAGACATGGAGAAAAATCACAAACTGAGCAGATAGTGATGCAAAATATGTCAGATATGATCGTTGCTTCACTGCAGCTGATTTATTACCTTTATAGTTGGATGTCTGGAGTCATAACTTGGATCCTGTGATTAAGAAGAAGCAGAATTTAAACGCAAAATGCAAAAAACCATCACCTGAAATCAGAAGAATGAATGTAATGCACCTGTTCTTAGTGCTGTTTTATATCACTGTACTCTCTGGAAAATTATGGTTATTATTCAGTTTTTTAGAAGTCACTGTCACTAATAAACAAATCTCATTGTTTAGAGGATGGCTCTACATGTATTTTGTTTCATAAATCCCAAGTTGGCATCGTGCTGCATATTTTTCTGTCTGACCAACAATCTGGAACCTAAAAGACTAAACGTGTTCGAAAAAATGTCTCTTATTTATTTGTTTATTTATTTGAGTTTGAGTTACTCTCCTGTTTGCAGTTTGGTTTTGATTAATTCTGACTTTAACAAGCACCTTTTTTTGTCTGAAAGTGTTTCTGTGAAGATGTTTTGAATGACTGAGTACAATAATTCTGTGTTTAGGCAAATTACACTGTGCATCTCGACACAAAGGCAATAAAGTGACGTTGAATCTTGCTTTAAGGGCACCATGAGCAGTGTTTAAAGTATAAACCGAGCTTTTAAGAAGGCAAAATGCACAAATAGCCCAGTCATGTAAATTCTGCACTATATTAAACTTGCTTATCTGCTTATTTTTGCCATTTTTAATTATTTTATTTGTTTGCTTTAGTCTCTTTAACCCTTTTATTTGCTCATGTTTTCATGTTAATCATTTACTGTTCATATTTTTAAGCCTTTAGCGTCTATTTTCTTTTATTATTGTTATTATATAAGCAGTATAATTTAATGTAATCTGTAGCTATATATTTATATGTTGCATAAAAAGGCTAGGAACTAGTCCAAAATGACTAGAAACATGTTCAAAATGGCTAGAAACTAGTCCAGAATGACAAGTCTAAAATGGCTAGAAACATGTCCAAAATGACAAGAAAGTTGTTAACAGTTACTAGAAACATCTTCAAAATGACAAAAAGTGTGTCCAGAATGACAACCCTAAATGAAAGATTTCTCTTTTTTCCCACGACCAAACATATTTTCGCAAAAAAAAAAAAAAAGTAGAATACTTCACAAATATTGCCAGGGTATGTAAACTTACGAGCACAACTGTATTTATGTCAGGTGCTTTTATTTTGTGACTGCTTCCTGTCTGCGCGTCCTCGGTGCGCATTCATTGACG
This sequence comes from Amphiprion ocellaris, assembly GCF_022539595.1. NCBI lineage: Eukaryota > Metazoa > Chordata > Actinopteri > Pomacentridae > Amphiprion > Amphiprion ocellaris. The sequence continues at coordinate 20,573,099 of NC_072789.1, read as the reverse complement.
CAGAAGAAAGTGGGATATTCCGCGCGGCTGCTGCCTCTCTCTCTCTCTCTCTCTCTCCCTCTCTCTCTCGCCCACGCTGCTCCCTGCGTGACGCAAATCCGCGCGTGGGCGGACACACGGGGCGTGGGAGGCTTTCTGCACGGAATACCAAACACAGGCAGGTTCAACACCCACAGAGAGGCAGAGAGACGCAGCAGCAGCTCGCTCTCAAACCCAATTATTACCGCGGATCTTATTTCATTATTTGATCCTCGCCAGTAAATATTGTCACAACTAATGGCACATATTAAAAGTGCTCGTGTTCTGTGTTGTTGCACATTCATCTGCATGTACGAGGACGTGCGTGTCCATGAAATGTGAATATTAGTACACTTTCTCTGTGTGTTTTCATTGTTTTTACGTGTACAGTGTGTATAACGTGTACTTTCTGCATGCATGTGCATTTTTACACACCTGTGCAATATTTCTGCAAAACGTCCATGTATGTTTTTGTTGTACTTTTAATTCACTTATATAAAATACATGAACAAGCATCCATGTATTCATGTTAGTGGGTTTACATGTATAGTTTACATGTAGGTCTGTCCTACACACGTATATATATATATATATATATATATATATATATATATATATATATATATATATATATATATATATATATATATATATATATATATATATATATATATATATATATTTAAAACTTTATAGTACATACATGTAACATGTGCATGACTGTCTATTTTTTTTGTTAATCTCTATTATTAATACTAGATTTTTCATGTATTTTGAATATTTTTGTGGATATTTTATATGCAAACATGTCTGCATATTTTCTTGTAAAACTGCTTTATTTTTCAGTACATACATGTAATATGTGCAAGAGTGTCATAAACATTTCACATACATGTATGTATACATACTATACAGGGGAAATATACTGTATATGTATATTTTTCATATTTTTGTGGATACAATACGCATTTAAAACGAGTATTAGTATATTTTCTCCATGTATTTTAATAGTTTTTACATGTACTGTGTGTACAATGTGTACTTTTTGCATGCATGTGTATTTATTTTACATATATATTTAAAACTTTGTTATCTATAGTACATACATGTAACATGTGCATGACTGTCTATTTGTAGCTACTATTATGAATACTATGCAATATATTTAATGCATTTTCCCTATTTTTGTGCATTCTATATACCTTTAAAATGTAAATATTAGTACATTTTCTCTGTGTATTTAGGTGTTTTTAATCGTTTACAATGTGTTCAATGTCTACTTTTTATTTAGTTATATAAAATACATGAACAAGCAGTAAATGTATTCAGATTAGTGGGTTTGTTAGTGGGTATAGTTTAAATATGTGTATTTTACAGGATGTCATATATATAATATTATATACATATATATAATATTATATAAATAACAGATATTTTACATGCATGTATGTATATATACTACATGAGGGAAATATACTGTATCTGTATATTTTTCATACTTTTGTGGATACTATACACCTTTAAAATGTAAATAATAGTACACTTTCTCCATGTATTTTAATAGTTTTTAATGACATGTACAGTGTGTAAACTGTGTACTTTTTGGATAGTATCCTGTATATATGTGTGTGTATTTTTACATATCTTCCATGTGTATTGTTTTTATATATATATATATATATATATATATATATATATATATATATATATATATATATATATATATATATATATATATATATATATTCATTAAATTTTGTCAATATAAAATATATGCAGAGTTTTCTTCATGTAGCATCAATAGTTTGGCAAAAATGTTGTTTTAAAGGATGTATATTTTACAGCATATGTGCACTAAGTGAAGGTTTTGGAGTCAAAGTCTGGACTTGAATGTAACTGAGACGCTGTGAGACGACATTAAAAGATCAGTTCATGATATAAATCCGTCTAATGCGACTTAATTCAAACTATTCTGCAGAGAAGAGTGAACCAACGTTCAACTGATCACAAGCTGGAACAAACTTTTAACCAGTTATAGGTTCAGAGGGGCAATTACTTTTTCACGGGTTTCCAATAAATCTTGAATAAACCATCATTTAAAAACTGCTTTTTGTGTTTTTGGATTATCTCTCAATAATATTCAATAAATATAAATATTAGTGTCATGACCTGGAACATTTATGTAAAAATAGCAGATTTCTGTAGGGGGGCAAATACTTTACATTTACTACACTGACAACATACATCATTGTAAATGCCATTTTTAAAAATTTGTACAGCAATTTTCTACGTATGTGCCTATAGAAAGTTTCTATGCTGATTTGCGTGGATTATTCTGAGGGATTTTCCTGTGTAACAAAACAAAACATTTGGAGGAAAATACACGCGACAAACAAACTTTTCAAATGTGTAATCTGGAAATGATTATCTCCTGTGGTTCAAACCGTGTTACAGATTCCTTGTTTATGCAGTTTGTTTTTTTATTACCAGAAGTAAAATAAGAAAATAACCACATAACATTCCCCTCGTCTCATCAAAGTAACTGAAGTCCTTTTTCTGACACGTTTCTGATCCCTGAGCTTCAAAGTGGTCATGCTATGACTCCGTGTTGTGATCACTGACTGAGATCTGAACAGGTACTTTGGTCACGTGTCGCGCTGTAAAGCTGAGCGGCGCACAAGTGCGTCAATGAAACACTCCTGTATGCAAATGTTTAATTCAGACTTCACGCGGCTACGATGCAAATGGTTTCCAACACAGGGAGGTGGGCAGCAGGAAGCCTCTGAACGTTGTGTAGGTATCAGTGCGTCAGTGCTGCTGCTGCTGATCTGCTCGAGTGTTTCCCAAATCTCACTTTCACAGCAGAGAGTCGGTGTACAAAAGTAACATTCAGCTGTAAAATTCATTCATTGTGCTTCATTTTCCGTCATTAAAGTCATTAAGGAACACAGTCATGCTGGAAAAACCCTCCTAGATAATAGCTGCTAGTAACGTTAGCAGCTCACTGTCGCTAGTATGACTGCAACTCAGTGCTCTAGTGCTACTGCTTCCTATCAGCAGAGGAAGCTTCACTTCCTGAATTACCAACTTCACCACAAATAAGTAGGTCAAAAGTTGGAGGTCATGGTGACCAATAAAGACAAAGCAAAGATAAGAAGCAATAAAAAAGCAGTGTTCAACAGATGTAGGTTCAGTGTCAAATCATTTAAACTTGTGTCACCTTACAGTGACTAAAGTTTAACAGGACAGTATTTGCACTGACGCTACTGTTCAAAAGTTTCAGAACTCTTTTTATCAGAAATCCAGTCTAGACATTGTTAATGTGGTAAACGACTATTCTAGCTGGAAACGGGTGGTTACTCCGCCAAGGAACGGTGGAGTTATGTGATGATCGGCGTACGTTTGTCTGTGAATCTGTCTGTCTGTTAGCAACATTACTCAAAAACGGACCAACGGATTTGGATGAAATTTTCAGGGAAGGTCAGAAATGACACAACAACCAAGTGATTAGATTTTGGCAGTGATGCAGCTTATAGTCTGGATCCATGGATTTGTTAAAGATTTCCCATTGCTAGATATAGCTGCCAACACGGCGTCGCTGTAACCATGATGTGAACACTGTCAGTGTTCCATGATCATGATTTATCAGTTGGAAATCATACAAGGAACCAATGATTAAACTGTGGGCTGTTTCTGAGTCCCATCAATTCCTGCCGTCCGCTACATATTTAGATCACGCAATGTAGCAAACCCCAGCCAGACACGTTAAGTTCAGCCGTCAGCCTTATTTTGAACACAAATTCACCTTCCTGTCCTTCACTCATTCCTTCACAGTAAGAGCTTGTCTCCATTGCAGCTGCTTCTAAGTTTAGACATCCTTTGCTAGACAGCAACAGCTGGAACCGTTTTCTTTCATCTTTATGCAAATTTTCTGACTTTTCGGCAGCGTCTTCGTCATGTCAAGCACCCGCTTCTTAGATAAATACTTCCTGTGCTGCTGGAATGGTGACAAAATAAAAGCCCGCAACATTAAAAATATGTCTTCAAAATAAAAGCATGGAGGGAACGGTTATTTTAACAGTAGCAAAACAAAGGGTTGCCATAAATGATGAACTGATCAACAGACCTGTATAAGAATAATTTACACGCAATTTGGTATCCATACATAACGTGCACATGCATAACACATGCCTGTGCTCAGTGCAAGGTCATTTTTAATTAAAGATTTCATCCATCGGAAATGATCCATCAACTGAGCAGCCTTGGTGGAGTACTGCGCTCTCTGAGGGCTTTTCTAGTATTTAATGGAATATCTCCATAGGGGTACAGAGGAACATTTCCAGCAACCATCACTCCTGTGTTCTAATGCTACATTGTGTTAGCTAATGGTGTTGAAAGGCTCATTGATGATTAGAAAACCCTTGTGCAATTATGTAGCACAGGGAGAAAAGTGGGAGTTTTCATGGAAAACATGACATTGTCTGGATGACCTCAAACTTTTAACAGTAGTGTACATAAAATCACTGTGAAAATTTCCGGTTTTTATCTTTAATAGTTCCTGAGACTATTAGCAAGTTCATATGATGAAGATGCCACCACCGTGCTTCAGACTGTTATGGAAATTAAAACAGCCCCAAGTTTCAATGTGAGGAAAAAAAAAACCCTGCTGAAAGTGGGTCGACAGGTGATATTTAAAAATGAAATCACATGTCAAAAAGTATTTAACAAAGTTAGGCTGACTGGAAATCACAGGTGTAAAATCTGGGGCCTGAATTTTCAATATAGTCTTTTTAATTTTTCACAAGAGGAACCACTCGACTTCTCAAATGACTAAGACTAATTATTAATTTTGAATCATTTGACATTGAAGTGATCTTGTCTAGTGGTGCAGTCACTTCTGTTGTATTACTAATAGTGTGTTCAGGAAATAAGATGCACCTCCTGCCGCTTCCTAATGGATTAAATCCCCCCAAACTGCAGTCAAACCACCCGAGAGCAAACTCAGACTCTCTGCTGGGTGAAACTTTGGTATTTGCATGTAAGATGAAGCCTGACAAAAAAAAAAAAAGCGAGCTTTTAAACGCTGCTCTCCTGACAGACTGCAGAGCGACGCCCTCAGCGCTCATCGGGGCCGCTAGCAGCTCGAATCAAATCTCCACACCATCGCTTTGACTCTGCCTGATTCCCCATCAATGAGCTATTTCGGGGAATTAGGCCAGCCGCCACCAGTGTAACACCCCGGGGACAAAACCAGAACGTCTTCTGTCAAACCCCCACCTCCCCAAAAAACACTCCCACCTCCACCGCCATTACGCCCCGGAACGCAGCCGAGAAAATAAAGTGAAAACACAAAGAAGTACAATTTACACTGAACGCCGCGGCTCCTTTTATGTGTCTTCAAAAGCCCAAATGATGAGAAAAAAAACCTCCTATTTGCAGAGCGTGTGTCGAGCTGGGGGGTGGGATGCTTGCTTTTCAGATCCTCTAATTAATTTCAGAAGGAAACTAAAACAAATATCAAAGCAAAACTGCGTATTGTGCTGGAGTATAAAATCCTACAGGAATATTTTGCTGACATAAGAAGGTAAAATTACTTTGAAATCTTCATTTCATGGCAGATACGAACTCACTGTGATGCTACACCAACTAGCAGGAATAGTGGTAGTAAAAAGGAGGTTAAACAGTATAAAATAGGATTACAGATGCTTAGAAAGTCACATAAACTCCTTTATGGTAGCTGTAGGGAATATTAGAGATGCGATAACAAGCACTTTAAAAGAATAGTTTGACATTTCTGGAAAGAAACCCGTTTTTTTGACTTTTTAAAGCTACAGCTAGCAGACCGTTAGCTTAGCTTAGCTTAGCACAGTGATCAGCTAGCAAATCTTTGTGATGATTCCTCTAAAACTACTCAGTTTTTGTAAAAAATTAAACCGATATGATGTTAGATGGTGGGTTGAGAAGTGCTTGAAGGTGGATCTTACTTTGGACAGAGTCAGGCTAACTATTTCCAGACTTATTTCCAGAGTAGTTTGACATTTTAGGAGAGAAACCCTGTATTTTGATCTTTAACAACAGTTAACAACACATTTTATCTGTTATTTTTTGTTCTCATTCACTTGGATGATAAACAAACTCATAATTCCAACATTAAATATGTATAAATATGTATTTTAAAATCTGTATTTTTTCATTATTGTTGTTATTGTGTAAATTAGGAATGTTTTATTGCTATCTTGATAGAAAATGTGCCATTAAACACAATTCTGTCAAAGATTTATTGCATAAGAACATAATTTCTAGCTAGAAATGAGTTTTAAAACACAGCGAGGCATTTTACTGATGCGCTTAGTGTCAAAATATCTGCAAATTTTATATTTTTGCACCAAATTGTTTGATGTCAGTGTGATTTAGTTGTAGTTTTATTTCATTTTTAGATTAATGTGGAATATTTTAGCAAATTTTATTCACTGTTTTGTAACTTGTGGGTTTTTTTTAACTGTCGTAAAGATTTGCTGGGTTTTTTTTTTATTATTATTGTGTAAATTAGCAATGCTTTGTTGTTATCTTGATAGAAAATGTGCTGTTCAACACAATTTTGTTGAAAATTTATTCTATAAGAACATAATATCCAGCTGGGAATCACTTTAAAAACACAGCAGGACATTTTAGTGATGCACTTTGCATCAAAATATCAGAGATTTTAGTATTAGTTGTATTTTTAATTCATTTTACGTTAATCTGGAGAGTTTTTTAGCCAATTTTACTGCTGATTTTGTAATTTGTTTAATCAGTTCTTTAACCGTAGTGAATATTTGCTGTTTTTTTATAATTATTATTGTTATAATTTGTTATTTTTGAGTAAATTAGCAATAGAAAATGTGCTGTTTAACACATTTCTGTTGAAAATTTATTGTATAAGAACATATTTTCTACCTCACACTAAGCTAGAAATCGGTTTAAGAACACAGCAGGACATTTTAGTCATGCGCTTAGCATCAAAATATCTGCAAATTTAGCTTTAGTTGTAGTTTTAATTCAATTTATGTTAATCTGGAGGTTTTTTAGCTAATTTTATGGATGATTTTGCAATTTGTTGAATCAGTTTTCTAATCGTGGTGAAGATTTGCTGTTTTTTATCATTATTATTGTTATTATTTGTTATTCTTAATTAAACTAGCAACAGAAAATGTGCAGTTTAATACAATTCTGTTAAAGATTTATTGTATAAGAAAAGAATTTGTAGCAGATACTAAGTGAGGAATCAGTTTAAAAACATAGCAGGACAGTTTACTGAGTTGTTCAGGATCGAAATATCTGAGAATTTAGGAGAATTCTGGAAGTTTTTTTTTTTTTTTTTTTTTTTTTTAAGCTAATTTTACTGATGATATTGCAATTTGTTGAATTACTTTTTAGTAGTGGTGAAGATTTGCTGTTTTTTAATCATTATTGTTATTATTTGTTATTTTTGAGTAAATTTGCAACAAAAAATGTGCCGTTTATCAGATTTCTGTTGAAAATGAATTGTATAAGAAGGTAATTTCCAGTGGACAGTGTTGATTAAATCCCACCAGTTGGTGAGCTTTCATGTCAATGGGTTCGTCTGCTGATGAAGGTCATGTCTGGGGACTGAAAGCTCCGGTAGAAGCCGATAAACTGAGCCGGATTGTTTTGACTCTGAGCTGCAGAATGAGCTCAGCATTCATGATGTGTTTTCCAAACGTGGAGCAGGTAGGTAGGTAGGATTCCAGTCCGCCCACCTTCACCCTCTAAATCCACGTCTGGCTGCTCGGTGTGTGTCTGTCTGCGTGTGATTATGCAGATATGACCTTCTAACTGGATCAGCCTCCGAGCAGACGGGGATCAAATCAAAAACTCTGTGGAGAAGCAGAAGGAATATCAGCTCCATATCTCTTTATTCCCCACGTCTCACCTACACACAAACACTCAGAATCAAACAACAAGAAGCAAATTAACGGCGGCAGGAAATAGGATGTCCGCCCACACGGTGAGGTAGGTCGACACCCAGGCTGCCTGTTCCCACAAGTCCCAGTCTCCCAAATTCTGCACAGCTGCCCTGCTTCTATCTGCTGCAAGCCAGCGGCCCAAAAAAACGCCATGAAAATTTCAACATTTTACCCCCAAAGCTCCTTTTATACTCGTCTAGAATGTAAAAGCTGCAGCTCGTCTCCGTCTGAAGATAATTAGACAACGGAGTCCGGCTTGTGTGAAAAACACCAGATCAAATCCGGAGTCTTTGTGCAAGGAAATGTAATCTAGCAGGATCAGAAGGTAGAGCTAATAGATGCAGCTACAGGTTTCAGGGGAGTGTGAAGTAGTTTTTCAGAGTTGAACAATTCATTAATTTCACATCTAAGCAACGCAATTAACGAAGGCGGCAATTTAGGATGTTAAATAATGCTGTAATTGAAACTTCCAGGGTTTGTTTATTGTTCTTCATCGATTAATCTCGTTATTTAATAGCCTCATATATTGTGATTGTGTAAAAGGTTTTACAAATTCACACTTTTACGACATTAACAACATTGCTGCGCATTTTCTAGCTTTTTTATAGTGTGTTTTATGAGTTTTATAAGAGTAGGTAATAAAATGTATGAGTTAACTGTGGAAAAAAAAGGTCAAAACTGTAAAAAAAAATGTCCATAGCAAATACAAATAGAAATTTGTTCTTTTACAACATTTGACTATAAAATGCCACTTTTTTTATTACCACATTTAAATCAGCAAAAGAGTTTTATATTTTAAAGATATTTGCGAACAAACGTCTGTATATCAAGGACTGAAAAATGGTAAATACATTTTTAAATATGAAAATATAGATTTTCCCTGTTTTGGTAAATTACACAGTAAATTAACAGAAAAAAACTCATTAATTTACATGTTAAACATGGAAATAAAGGGAAAAAACAGGCCTACAAGTCTACTTTTATATTTAACGTTTGACTATAAAATTCCACAATTTCTTAGTATATTTAAATCAGAAAAAAAGTATATTTCATAGATATTTGCAAGAAAAAATCTATATATTGAGGACTGAAAAATGGTAAATTTAATTTTTTTTATTGTTAATATATAGATTTTCTCTGTTTTTGTAAATCACAGATAATACAAAAAAACCATTAATGGATATATTAACCATAAATAAATGAGACAACAACTGTAATAAAGTTGTTTTTTTTTACAAATACTGTATTTTTCTTTTACAACAGTTGACTGTAAAATTCCACTATTTTACTGTATTTAAATCACCAAAATAGTATTATATTTTACAGATATTTGCAAGAAAAATTATGTATATTAAGGACAGAAAAATGGTAAATCATTGTGTTATTGTTAATATATAGATTTTCTCTGTTTTGGTAAATTACAGAGAAAAATAACAGAAAAAAAACCATTAATTTACACGTTAAGTGTGGAAAAAAACAGGCCAAAAAGTCTATTTTTATGTTTAACATTTGACTGTAAAATCCCACTATTGTTTACTATATTTAAATCAGCAAAAAAGTATTCTATTTTACAAATGTTTGCAAGAAAAATTCTGTATATTCAGGATGAAAATATGATGGTAAATCATTGATAGATTTTCCCTGTTTTGTTAAATTACAGATAATATCTAACATCTAATATCTCAACAACTGTAAATAAAGTTGTTTTTTGTGCTATACTTTTCTTTTACAACATTTGACTGTAAAATTCCATTATTTTACTGTATTTAAATCATATATATATATATATATATATATATATATATATAGCTATATATATATATATATATATATATATTTTTAAATGTACATGTCTGTATCTGTGCAGTATGAACAGTGCCTGTAAGTGTCAGATCTCTGAATATCCGGCATGTTTAGGTGGATTTCACTCCATAAAAGCTTTTTCTTATTAATTGTGAAGCTTTTAAGTCGAACTCGAGGAGTTTCTTCACTTGGTGGAAATCCTTGTATCTCCCACAGCCGCTCCAGATTCCCACAGCTTTTTTCGGTTCATCTGATCAGGTTTCTTCTTTTTTTTTTTTTTTTTTTTTAGAAACGCTTCCACGAGCCTGAAAAAACTCCACTCATCCTCCAATTTCGTCCTCAAAAACATTTTTTTAAAAAATATAGCCCCCCCCCGAGAGCGAGAGTTAGAAGGTTTCCATGTGACAGCAGCAATCTGCTTTCATGTCGTCCTGTCAATCTTTCCTAGGAGTAGGCGTCACTTATTTTATTTTTTATTTCCTATTTTCTCCTTCCCCTCCCTGGATCTCATTTGGCAGCGAGCCGCTTCACATTTCACTTTTCACCAGCAGACGCCTCCTTTCATTTCTGCCCTCTTTTTTTGTTCCTCTGCAACTTTTTCTCTCCTCCTCCTCCCTCTCCTCCCTTTTCTTCTCCCTCATCTTCATCTTCTTCTCCTTCCTCTTCTTTTCCTCTTTTTTCTCCCCATTCATCTTCTTCTTCCTCATCTTCTTCTCCTCCTCTGCCCTCTTCTTCTTCCTCCCTTTTCTTCTCCCTCTTCTTCTCCTTCCCCTCCTCCCTCCTCTCCTTCTTCTTTCCTTTTCTTATCTTTCCTCCCTCTCCTCTTCCTCCTCCTCCTCTTCTTCTTCTTCATTTTTTCTTCTTGTTCTCCTTCTTGTTCTCCTTCTTCTTCCTCTTTATTTCTTCTTCTCCTCTTCCTCCCCCTCCTCCCTCCTCCTCCTCTCCTTCTTCTTCCCCTTCTTCTTCCTCCCTTTATTTCTTCTTCTTCTCCTCTTCCTCCTCCTCCCTCCTCCTCCTCTTCTTCTTCTTCTTCTTCCCCCTTTATTTCTTCTTCTTCTCTTCCTCCTCCCTCCTCCTCCTCCTCTCCTTCTTCTTCTTCGTCTTCTTCAACCCCCTTTAATTCTCCTCCTCCTCCTCCTTCTTCTTCTTCCTCCATCCCTCTCCTCTTCTCCTTCTTCTTTCCCCCTTTATTTCTTCTTCTCCTCTTCTTCCTCCCTCCTCCTCCTCCTCCTCTTCTCCTTCTTCTTCTCCCTTTATTTCTTCTTCTTCTCCTCTTCCTCCTCCCTCCTCCCTCCTCCTCCTTCTTCTTCTTCTTTCCCTCTTTATTTCTTCTTCTTCCCTCCCTCCTCCTCCTCTCCTTCTTCTCCTCCATCCCTCCTCTTCTCCTTCTTCTTCCCCCTTATTTCTTCTTCTTCTCCTCTTCCTCCTCCCTCCTCCCTCCTCCTCTCCTTCTTCTTCTTCTTCTTCTTCCCCCTGGAGTAGAAACACATTTCAATGACACGCCCACGCCGGGGCCTGTCAGCCCTCGCCCTGTCAGAGCGCCCACGCCGCTCTGCTCCCCTTCTTCCCACCAACCCACATCCTCGACACTTTGCGCTCTAAAAAAGCAGCTCTTTTCATCCAACTTCCTCTTTTTTGGAGGCAAAAGAAAAAAAAAAAACCCAAAAAACAACAGAGCGGCATGATTCAGTCTCCAGGCGGTGGTAGTGCTTGTCATGGAGTGTCCCTTTTCATTTGCAGGGAATGTGGGTTACTGTGATGCCAAAAGCAGGAGTTTTAGAGGGGAAAAAAAAGTAATGAGAAGAAAGAAAAAGGCTTCTCTGGGAGTTCCTATTGTCGTCTCCACCCAGACGCGTTTAAGACGGGTGTGGAGGAAGCAGGTTGTGTTTCTGCAGAGGGAATGTGAGGCCGGTGTGTTTGCACAGGAGTCTCACTTTGTGTCTGTTGAGAAAGTGTGGGATGGTATGAGCGGCTTATGTCTGACTGAACACGTGTGTGCATGCGTGGGCGGCGGCAACGAGTGTGTATAGGGGCGATGTGTGTGTGTGTGTCTGTGCACACATTACACTGGTGTGGGCGTTTTGGGCAAGGATGTGTGTGGGCGTCGCGAGCGTAGGCGGAGGTTATGTGACATACAGATAGAGACTGCAGTGTTCCTGCAGTGTGTTTATGTGTGAGAAAGTTTAGTGCAGAAACAGCTATAGGGTTCCTGCTGCCTGCCAGCATGGAAATCTGCTGCAAACGTTTGCATCCGCCGACACTTTAAAGTCCAAATCACCTACAAAATGTGCCACGGCAAAGATTGTACAACAACAACAAATGTTTGTTTCTGTGCAAGAGGCTACAATGTGCAATAATCTCCTGTTCAGAGCCGCTTAAGGTCAGTAAAATAGCATTTATGCTTTAATTAAGGAACATTTTGTACTGGTTTTTAACTGTAATTTTACAGATTTTCCCAGTGTTGTTGAATTAAAGATACTATATAGTAAAATCGGAGGAAAAAAGTAGGAATGTACAGCCTATTATTATAATATCCACAAAAAATAGCAATTCCTATCATAGAAAAAAAGATTTAATGGACACTTAAGGTAAAAAAAAAAACATACAAAAAACAAACAAAAAAACAAAACAAAGCAAAAAAACAGGACAAAATTAGTTCTAAATTGTGCATAACAATTGTGTCGTCATCAATTAAGAAACTACAATGTGCAGGAGCTTCGTTTTAGAGCTGCTTTTAGTTGGTAAAATAATCTATATTTACATTTAATTAAGTTAACAGCTTTAACTAGTTTTTAACTGTAATTTCTTTTAAAATGCTCCTTTTTCCACTATATTTTTTCTAGTATTTCAGTAGTACTCTAGTATTACATCAACAAAGAATGGTAATTCCCATCAAAAATATTAAAGCACACATTTAAGATAATAAAAATAATTTTTAAAAATTTGTATACTATAAAACGTATTAATGCACACATAATGAAAAAACAAACAAACCAAAAAAGCCTTTTTAAATTTATTAATTAATTAACTTCTTTTCCAGCGAAATCACAGGTAAGAAGTTGGCATGTACATGTTATTATTATAATATCTGCATCCAAAATTAGCATAAAAATGGCAATTCCCATCATAGAGAAAAGTATTAATGCACACGTTTAAAAATAATGATAAAAAAATAAAAAGAAAAAATTGTGTCGTCATCAGTTAGGAAATTATTACGTGCAGGAGCTTGATTTTAGAGCTGCTTAAAGTTGCTAAAATAACATTTACGCTTTAATTAATTAACATTTTAAATGGGTTTTTAATTGTAATTTTAAAAACTATTTATTTTAATCTGCACTTTTATTTTACTTTACTTTCAAATAGCAATTTGTTGTCTGCTGTTTCAAAAGGGAAAAATACTGGATCTAAATTCTGTTAATCTTTTTTTAACTGTTATTTTTTAGATTTTACAATTACAGATAATAATGAGTAAAATCATAGAAAAAAGTATAAATGCACATTTAAAAAACAAACACAACAAAAAAGGCCATTTTTTTCTAAATTGTGTATAAAAATTACTATATTCATATTAAAACATTGGCCTATTTCATCCGTTTATAAAGTTATTTCAAAGAAAAATATGCATCTTAACAATATATAGCAATTAAAAATAACATGTTACATAGATGTTCCCTATTTTGTTAAATTACAGAAAATAACTGGTAAAATCAGAGGAAAAAATATTATTATACAATGTAATTGTGAAAAAAAGTTCTACATCCACTTAAAAAAATCACCAGAATGGTAATTTTTTTCTAGTATTTTATCAATTTGTTAAAATACAAATCATAGCTAGTAAAATCACAGAAAGAAGTTCAAAGTTTCACAACTTCAACTGTATTTAAATCAGCAAAAAAGCAGCAGTATTTGAAAGATGTTTGCCGTTATCTAAAAGAAAAATATATTAAGGATTAGAGGTTTTAAGGGTTATACTTTAGATATTCTCTGTTAAATATAATATGTAGTAAAATCAAAAAATATCGTAATTTACATGAAAAAATGCCCACATCAAAAATTTGTATTTTTACACAAGAGTAATTTATTCTTTTACATTATGAGACCATAAAATTACACTAGTTTACTGTATTTGTAGAATAATTAAACTGATATTTTCCCTATTTTTTGGACTGATTTCGAGTATTCCATTATTTTAACAAATATTTTTGCCCAATTTTCACAGTTTTTACAGGATTTTTATTTTTAGCCTGTACCAGTGAACATTCCAGAGTCAATAAAACAACTGCAAAATTAAATATTAGCTAAAAAATGTGTCAAAAAACCCAAAGCATTTTCATTTAAATTTTACCATGAGGTGAGTTTTCTAAAAAATTCCTCTCATGGATTGTTGTCCTCAACTGGGAAAGTATCTGTAGAGGTCAAAACCGTTTTTCTACCGGGCTGTAAACACGTTTTATTTCTGCTGTAAAGTTTCACATTTTAACATGGAGCTCTATGGGACTGACTCGCTCCTGCAGCTGCCTCTAGTGGACGTCTGAGGAACTGCACGGCTCAATGGAAACTATGAATTAGCCTTAATGATAAATTTATCTTCTGGTTATCTTTGACTATTCCCAGTATTATGCTTCATCTTTTTAGAAAGACCCTGAAACCTTCCAAACTGAGGTAAAACCTGACAAACGCTGCTCAAAGAAGAAAATCTGCAACTTCAGTGTTAAAGTTTTTACATCAAACTCTGACTAAATGTTTCTGGTTTGTCACATTTTGACCCACATTGAAAATGAGTCATCCTCCTCTTACAGTGGGCTCGGCGTGGCCTTGTGGTTGAAAAAGACGACGCTGTAGCTGAAAAGGTTAAATCGCTCACGTTTTTCTGTCGACGTGTCGCTGAATCACCGACTCAGTGTTCATGAGTAAAAATCAAACATCAAGGTCTGCAGCACTAAAAACACCAAGTTGTGTTGATGCTAAGATGCTACATGTAGCATCGTTTTCTGGTTTTAAAGGTATCGCTATAAGATATATAATGCAGAATATAGAATAATTACAATATCTGCATGACTCATTGGTCAGAATTAAGTTTTTTTCTTATGTAAAGTATCCTGAAACTGCAATTTCCTCTTATTTTTATAGTATTTCTGGGAATTTGGAGGTTAAATGACACAAAAACAACTTTGGATTGATTCTTTTTGAAAATACTGCTCAGTTTACAGAAAATATTTTGTATTTTTGCATCTTTTTGTTGCCATTTTGCATCTATTTGTGTTTGATTTTAGTTTCTGCATGTGCACGTGTTGCATATTTCACACTGTGCCTTGTTTTGTGTGTCCTTGGTGACATTTTGTGATTGTAGTAGTTCTGTGTGACGTTTTGGACACTGTGTATTTTTGTGGTAATTATATGTATTGTTATTCATGTTTTACATCTCTTTGTGGTCAGTTTGAGTGTCATTTCTTTTGCATTTTTTGTGGTCATTTTGTGCCATTTTGCATCTCTTTGTGGTTGTTTTGCATCTTTTTGCGTATCTCTTGCCTGTGCAGTTCTTTGTGTTCGTTTTGCGAATCTTTTGGGAAAATTTTGTGGTGCTTTTAGTTACTTCTGGTTTTATTTTGTAGCTTTCCTTCTTGCATTCTGAGCTAAATTTAATTTGAATTTTTGGGGTAATTTAATCCACATTTTAATCTTTCATCTGCACTGTTTGTTTCGTTAATAATTTTAATGCAAATTATTAGTTCGCCAAAGAACGCGGCAGAGTTATGTGATGATCGACGCTGGTTTGTCTGTCTGTCCATCTGCCTGTCTGCCTGTCTGTCTGTCTTTCAGCAACATTACTCAAAAACAGACTAATGGATTTGGATGAAATTTTCAGAGAAGTTCAGAAATGACTCAAGGACCAAGTGATTAGATTTTGACAGTGATGCGGCTTATAGTCTGGATCCACAGATTTGTTAAAGATTTCTGTATCATTGCCAGATAGTGACACAGCATCACTGTAACCATGACAACAAGTGAACACTACGTCAGCTGCCTGCTGACGATCACATGATTGTGATCCTTCTACAAATCCATCGCTGAGGATTTATCAGGAATTATCCATTGGAAATGATACAAGGAATAACTGATTAAATTGTGGGGGTGTTTCAGAGTCCCATCAGTTCCCACCGCCCGCTACAAATTTAGGTTACATGATTCAGTATCCGTACATAACTTTCACATACATAACACATGCCTGTGCTCAAGTCATTTTTGTTGTGGGTACATCTAAATTAAATAGGCACATTCTATAGTGTCGTGATTTCTGATCGTCAGTAACAATAGTAATTAAAAAATGCTGCATTTCTACAAAGATATGCTGTATTTCTGACAATGCCATGTGGGGGAATGAACAGCCTTGGCGGAGTACTGAGCTCTCTGAGTGCTTTTCTTGTGTTTTTACAGTATTTATAATCAGTTTTATTTTATTTTAAATTGTATTTTTTAATTCTTAAGATTTTTTTGGTTTCTATGTAAAGCACACTGAGCTAAAAATGCCTTGCCTTGTAATGAGGGTCTAAGTCCCCACAGAAAACTTAAATACAAATTTGAAAAATGTGAGTTTTTGTGTTTAAAAAAATGCAGTAAAACTTGTCCTGAGTTTGGTGTGTTTCTCGTCAAAGCTTTCTCCAGTGGGCGGGGGATTTCGCTTTAATCTTGCCTACATCCTCGACTATGAAAATGTGCTTATTGTGTGAAATTCTGCAGCACAGAACGAGCAGAATCGTGGCGTGCAACACAACAGCAGTGCAGGATTCTGAAGATAGCTGTGGACGAAATGAATGAAATCTGGCACTACAACTACAAATGACTGTTGAAGTTTTGAAAGGTCATATTGAGCTCACATGTGCATCATTCACTGAGTGAGAAAGCGACCAGGCGTCTTCGCTGTGGTGGAGTTTTTAGACAAGCTGCAGCTTTAAAGCTTCGGCGGTGAAGCCCTGCAGCTCCCTGCTGACAGGCTGGAGGCTGACGTGGAGGGGATTTGCCCATTTTGGCCACGTACGGGCCTCAGCGACCCTCGCCGCCCACGAAATCTTCACCCTGAGAGTGCTGCTGACGTCTGACATGTCTGCTATCTCCAGGCGGAGGCACGACCACACACTGCAGTCAGAGAGAAACCACCTCTGCCTGTCTGGAGGTGTGATTAATCTGCTCAGTGCATTAATTAAAGGTCATGACGAGCTATCAGATCGAAGCTGTGACAAAAAACCTGAAGGGGGTAAAGAGGAAAAAAACCCTTGCAGGAGAGAAGGGGGAAAAAACTGGTAGAAATGATGAAACAATGCGAGCTACAAGGGTGTGAGCAAAGTTGAGGCAGGCTTTGATGTGAAGCCACACATTTTGCATGATTATTGCTGTTAAGTTTTTGATCTGGAGCCAGCAGGCACGAAAAACAACAGCAGCTTGGGATTAGTCTCCCCCCCACTCACACGCCTACCTTGCCAGCATAAGTCCCTGACTCAATTAGAAAAAAAACCTCTGCAACTTAGGGCTCCTCACGCACAAGTACCCACATCACCCTGCCCACGTCCCTGCAGCACATCACAACCGGCATCGCTTTAATCGCCCAGCACAATGGAAGCACGGGGATTTGTCTTGGTGGCATTAATGCAGAGACGCTGACAACTACTGCACACGGCCGAGGAAATAAAGATTCATCTGCCTTTCATTGCGTATCAGATCTCATCCTGGGAGACTCCTGCCTGCACAGAAAGCTGGACGCTTTGTTGGTGTAAATGGTCAGTCAGTGGCGACCTGAAACTACATGAGACGTCTGAGAGGCTCCCCATGGTCTGAATCCTGAAAATTAGGTTTCTGCTCAACTGTCAACACCAAACATCAATGTAGTCTGAGTGGCAGCGTGGACATGAGGGCTTCCTGTGTAGCATGTACAGGCTTTAAGACTAAATACTGCCTTCAAAGAGATAACTATATTTCGCTGCACTCTTTCAAACGTTCAAGAAACGGCCATGTGAAAGGCCACATGTTTTACATAGAATTAAGTCAAACAAGGTGCATGTTGTTGTCATTTTGCACGTGTTTGTGGTCGATTTGAGTCACTGTGGTCACTTTATGTCGATTTATAGCTGTTTTTTTATGTTTTCTTGTTGTTTTGCATGTCTTTGTGATAGATTTTAGTCATTTTTTGGTTCGTTTTGCTACTCTTTGTAGTCATTTTATTTCGATTTATAGTTGTTTTTTATGTTTTGTTGCTTTTGCTGGTCTTTGTGATAGACTTTAGTCATTTTTTGGTTATTTTGTGTCTCTTTGTTATTGGTTTTGCAGGCCTTTGTGATAGATTTTAGTCATTTTTTGTGTCTGGTTGGTTTTGCACGTCTTTATGACAGATTGTAGTCGTTTTTTGGAAGTTTTTTGTGTCTCTTTGTGGTTGGTTTAACACATCTTTGTGGTAGATTTTAGTTATTTTTTGGTTATTTTGTGTCTCTGTAGGTGGTTTTGCAGGTCTTTGTGATAGATTTTAGTCCTTTTTGGTTATTTTTGTGTCTATTTGTGGTTGATTTTGCACATCTTTGTGATAGATTTTAGTCGTTTTAATATATATATGTTGTGACTGTGGTAGTTTTACGTAAATGTAACATTTCACGTCTCTTGGTGGTTGAATATAGTCGTCTTGTGGTGGTTTTTTGCATTATTTTGTGCCTCTGTGGTTGGTTTTGCATGTCTTTGTGATAGACTTTTGGGTTTTTTTTGGTTATTTTTGTCTCTGTTTGTGGTTGCTTTGCACGTCTTTGTGATAGATTTCGCTCGTTTTTGTGTCTCTTTGTGGTTGGTTTTGCAGGTCTTTGTGATAGACTTTATCCGTTTTTTGGTTATTTTTGTGTGTCTTTATGGTTGCTTTTGCACATCTTTTTGGATATGGTGTGACTGTGGTAATTTTACGTGAATATGAACATTTAGCATCTCTTAGTCGCTGAATATAGTTGTGATGGTTTTTGCATCATTTTGTGCCTTTGTGGTTGCTTTGCATGTCTTTATGATCGATTTTAGTGGGTTTTTTTGGTTATTTTACATCTCTCTAGTTGGTTTTGAAAGCCTTTGCAATAGATTTTAGTTGTTTTTTGGTAGTAATTGTGTCTCTTTGTGCCTGATTTTGCACGTCTTTGTGATAGATTGTAGCAATTTTTGATTATTTTTGTGTCTCTTTGTGGTTGGTTTTGCAGGTGTTTATGCTATATTTTTGTGTTTTTTTTGTTTTTTTGCATCTCTTTGTGCTTGATTTTGCACGTCCACATTTTATCGCTTTGCAGACAGGTGCAATAAAATGCTTCCTTATTTTGTTGGCAGAACAATTATTAGCTGTAGTGTTTCCAAAACTGGCCCAGAAAAACCTGTACCTGCTGAAGCTGAAGGTGTTTAAACCTCTCAGATCTGCAGTTTCCACTCAGCAGCATCAACTTAAACCAGAGAGAACTCTGTAATTTACTCATATTTTCCAGTAACCCAGCCAGAGCTGTGCTGTTCGCTGCTTCCTCGTCATGTCAGCGATCTAAGAAGTGAAGCGGAATTACATACTGAAAAAAAGAAGCAGCTCCAGCTAAGTGAGCGAGATGTAAATGTGAACATCAGTAAATTTAATCTGCTCGGGAGAACAGTGTCGGATAAATAGGAGTAAAATGTAAATGCAAATGTGCTCAGTTTGAGATGAGTTTCAGCTCGCTGTGATGTCTTTCTCATTAGAAGCTGCAACCAAACGCCTAAATTACTCTTTTAAAAGTTAAATGCAGCTGAAGCTACCGGCTGCATTTTAAGTGATCTGCTCTGCAAACCGTTATTATACAGTTTCTTCTTACCAAATTCATAGCTTCAGAGTTTGATTTTATTCTCGCTCCACAGAAATGAGTCATTTCTAAATGTTCATACACTGTGGGCAGCGAGGAAAGGTCAGTTAAACATCTATATGCTTTATGTTGAGTTTTAAACTTTCACTTATTCTGTTGCTGTTTTGATTTACTGTGAGCTGATCTACTAAGTGTAAAATAAACGCCTAAAACGCAACTGTTCTTTCTGGTGAGCAGTTTCCAACATTTACACCTTGTTTTTTTTCACATTATGAATTACAGAAACAGCGACTAAAATGATGAAGCTGTTTGAGTTGAAGGAAAAAAACAACATTTTTCTAGACATTTTTGAGAATATTAGTATGATTGAAAGCTTCAGAGCTGATACTGAATGGACCCTGAAGTTAATTTGCTGATTGTAGGAGCAAGAATGAGCTTTAACTTTTAAACGTAAGTGGACTAAAACTCCTGAAATGAAGAAAAACTCTGGGACTAAAGGACATTTTAATATAATAGTAGTGGATGGAAATATAAATTAATCTGCATTTTTTGTGGGTGACTAAAAATATGTGTTTGTTTATTAGATTTTTATATATTTATTTAATTCTTTAGCTAAATATATTTATTTAAATAAATATATTAAATTAATATATTAAATATTGTTCAATGTATTTTTTTAAATATATGTATTCAATTAAATACATTTAAGCATTTTGTTAAATTTATTTAATTAAATAAATATCTAAAATATATTAAATATTGTTCAAAGTAAATTTTTCAAATATATTTATTTAAACATATTTAACTATTTAGCTAAATATATTTATTTAAATCAATATATAAAATGAATATAGAAAATATTGTTCAATGTAAATGTTTCAAGTACATTTATTTAAATAAATATATTTAATTATTTAGCTAAATATATTAATTTAAATCAATATATAAAATAAATATATAAAATATAGTTCAATGTAAATTTTTGCAATATATGATTTTAAATAAATATATTTAAATATATTTACTTAAATAAATATATATGCATAACATTTAAATTTAATAAGTATTTAATTTAATGTTATTCTATAATATTCATCTATTTAAACGTATTTTGTAACTTATTCCCCCTGCTGTTATCGTCCCTTTAACACGTTTCTTAACATTTTCACTTTATCTGGTCTGTTATTAAATGTATAAAGTAGGAAATCTATGAAATGAATTGTCTTTGGGATAAATAAACTTGTGTAAAATGCACAAATTTGTGGAAATCTGACTAAAATCTGCACTATATTTGGATAGAAATTTATATTGTAGTGTTAAACTAAAATGTTAAACACCTGTAAATGTTATATTTCCACTATTTTTCTGATATCAAAGTGGTGAAATTAGCATTATTACAGCAACAAAGTTAGTGCAAACATTTAAGGAATGTAGTATAGAATCAAAAAATAAACCAAAATATACATAAATACTAGTAATCTAAAAAACAATTACTATAACAATAATTTTTGCACAGATGTTTTGATGAGGTGAACCATTTTTTTGTCATCAAAGCAACGCTACAATTTAAACTTTTGAACGGCTGCGTTTCATCCAATCAAATTGCTTTTCTGTCTCCCTTTGACGTCCTATTGGTGGTAAAAAAAAATAAAAATCCCTCCTTCGGCAGATAGAGGAAGTGGTGGACTCTCCTTCAGAGTTCAGCTGAGTGTCAGCTGAGAGCTTTCAGATGTAAAGTGCAGCCCTCCCGCCGTGCTGGGCTCTGCAGGCTGCGGGGGCCGGAGGAGGGTCCAGGCGGGGCCGGACCAGGCCGGCCCGCTGGGCTGCTGGGCTACCGGCCGCCCACGGAGAGGCCTGGCTGGGTGGGCGTCATCTATGGAGCGATTGATCCCAGCCAGGACAAAAACTCTCCCTGTTGTCCTGCTCCAGCAGCAGCAGCAGAAAAAAATCGCTCACTGCAGCAACAAGCCACGAAACACACCTACAGTGGTCCTAATATTTCACTATTTTATGTTAATCTCATCTTAGATTTTAACCTCACAAGTTGTTATTCCAATCATCTTTCTATCTTGTTTTTATAGTATTTTAAATGTATTTTATATTGTTTGACGTACTTATTCTGTTTCCTGTCTTGCTTTTTGCATGTATCTTTATTGTGGCTTAGCACTATATTTTGTGCACTCAATATATTCTGTATATTTGCACCCTATTTTTATTTGCATATTTTTCTTGTTTTCAACTGTAGCTGTTGTATCATGTAAATTTCCCCCCTTGAGGAATGAATAAAGGTGTATTATCTTATCTGATCTCATCTTGTCGCATCTCATCCTATGTGACCTTCTCTTATCTCATCTCATCTTATCACATCCTATATTATCTCATCTTATCTCATGTCACCTCATCTCATCTCATCTTATATTCTTATCTCATCTTATCTCTTCTCATTTCATCTCATCTTATCTCATCTTGTCTAATCTTATCTTGCCTAACCTTGTCACATCTAATCTCATCTTATCTCATTTCATTGTATCTCATTTCATCTCATCTTATCTCATCTCCTTATTTCGTCTCATCATATCATCTCATCTTATCTCATATTGTCTTATCTTGTCACATCTAATCACATCTTATCTCATTTCATCTTATCTCATCTTGTCACATCTCATCCTATGTGACCTTATTTCATCTCATCCTATATTATCTCATCTCACCACATCTCATCTTATCTCTTCTTATTTCGTCTCATCATATCTCATATCGTCTCATCTTATCTCATATTGTCTTATCTTGTCACATCTAATCACATCTTACCTCATTTCATCTTATCTCATCTCATCCTATGTGACCTTATCTCATCACATCCTATACTATCTCATCTTATCTCCTCTCATCATGTCTCATCTCTTCTTATTAAGTCCCATCATATCTCATATCATCTCATCTTATCTTGTTACATCTAATCTCATCTCATCTCATATTATCTCATTTTGTCTTATCTCATCTCATCTTATATGATCTAATCTCATCTTAATCTGATCTCATCTTATCTTATCTCATCTTACCTAAATCTTATCTCATCTTACATAAATAAACTTGATCTGATTACAGTGCAGCACAACACCTTTTATTAAGGCTGCTTCTCGACTAGTTAGTTTTTTATAATCATTTTATTAATTCATTTAGCTTTAACTCATTTGAACTGACATATTGTTCAAATGCTGTTTACGGCATTTAAATTAGTAAATTATTCCACAGTGACAGTAGTAGTCCTTTATATCAAAACCAGCTCAAACGGTTGCATTTACAGGTGAGTGTTGTTTCAGGTAAGAGTGAGACAAACCAAACGATTCTACTATTTAGCGTGCCAGAAAAAAATGCAATATGTCCCAATAAATAGAATGTTGACTGCCAGAATTATTGGTCTTTTTAACCAACAATCCTTTACACAATAAGATGTAAAAGATACACCACAGTGTTACACACAGGTATTGTTTTGAGCTCATCCAGGCTTTGTTGGAGGTTCACGTGTCTCTGGAGACAAAACAATAAGAATATTCCCTAAGTTTCAATCATAATTCTCTAATAACCAAAGCTCTTATTCTGTACAAACTTCCTGCTGATGAACTCTTTCTATTTTCTGGTGTTTTTGAATGATTTTATCCACCACACAGTTGACATTACTTTTGCTAACAGTGTCCAAATGCTTTGTTGGACCAATAGTCACTCAGATGCCTTGCAAAAAAAAAAAATTCAGAATAGTCATAAGGATGTTTGAAATATCTGCAACTGTTGTTTTCTTCTTACGCTCTGACATCCCTTTACAAAACCTGATCTGAAGCGCTTTCTTGCAGCTGCTTCCAGGTATACGTAGAACCTCCTGATGTCCGACTGTAAATCCCTTCACTAGGTGTTCTTTGGATGCCCTCTTCTTGTCTGCTGGTGTTTTCTTAAAGTATGTCCAATCCAGCATCATCTTCTTCTTCCAGTTTCTTCTTCCACTGGTAATTACTGTGTCTTGGATTGCTGTCATTGATCTTATCCGGCCAGTGAATCTTGAGGATCTTTCTCAAGCAGTTCTTGATGAAGGTTTGCAGCTTACTGATTGGATTTTTCGTCATTTTTTTTCAACAACAAAAATCCTTAGTTCAGTTTGTTGTTGTAGGACTGCAGAGTTCCAGATGTTTTTGACGTTAAAAAAGACTATCCTTGCTTTCAAATCTACATCTGTACCACCTTGGATGTCGACTTCACTTCCTCGATGTTGTTGTGATCTAGTTTGATGGCTTCATCATGAGTTGTTTTTATCCTTTTTGGCTTTGTCGTTTCTTTGTGGATGCTAAGTTGCACTTAATCTGCAAAGTTAAGGTCATCCAGTTGTCCACTGCAGTTGCTTCGACCAGTCAGAATAATGTTGTCGATGTCTGGAATGGTAATTCAACCTCAGAAGATCGGTCTTTTTCCAGTTTCATTGACCCACATGACAGAAAACAGCCTCAAAGCGCAAAACCTTCAAATGAACTGTGGAGTTCAGAGGTCACAGCAGATGGAACAAAACACTTTAGTTTCCATTCATTAGGGCCCGAGTGCGAGACAACTGTGGAAACTGTGTGAAAAAAAAAGCAGGCAGAGAAGGTAAAGTTTGAGGTGTAGTACGACTTTGGTATCACGCCAGTGTTCCTGCTTTGAAGGCCAGGCAGCCGTGCTGGGGCGTCGGTGTGGAGGTGTTCGCCTGGAGAGGGGGAAAGGTCACGGCTACAGAGCACGCTTCTTTTACTCTTTATAATATGCATCAGAGCTGCTCATCAGCTGCCGAGGAGAAGAAGAAGAAGAAAAAGAAAAGCACCTGTAGTTTTTTTAGTGGTGTGGGCTCGACGCTGAGGGAGTTTTGGAAACTTTTGGGGCTGGAAACTTCGATTTTCTGCAAAAATGCACTGAGGATTGTGTTTGTTGTAGGTTTATCTGGCACCAGAGACTGATATAAAACTCATTCAGACAGTGCCAGAAACTGTATTTTTACTATTTTTGTGTCAGTCTGTCATTGTCTTGGACCAGTTTCCCAAAAGCACCACATAAAATGTATTGTACATACAATCTTTAGCGTAAAACATGTTTTCAAATGTGTTTTAACGCAGAGGTTTTTGTGTTTTCTTTTATCATTACCATTGATACTCTGTTAAATTCACATTTGAGGTAAATTTACAGGAAAATTTAACTACAAAACTGCCACATACACAAAATAACCAAATTTGAAGGAAAAAGATGATTTTTAAATTTTATTTCTTATTTTTTTATTATTTTAATGCCACTGTATCAATTTCTTGGACCAACTTCCTAAAAACACCACATAAAATGTATTGTACGTGCAATCTTTAGCTAAAAACGTGTTTTCAAATGTCTTTTAACGCACTTAAAATAAAATAAATGAATAAATCTATCGCTACTTGTTGAAGATTTTATTGTTTTTCCACATTTTTAAGTCTGAACTTTTATCATGACCACTGATGCTCTCTATTAAATTCACATTTGAGGTAAATTTACAGGAAAATTTAACTACAAAACTATCACGCATACAAAATAACCACATAGATTGAAAAGAAAAAGGTGATTTTTCAAATTTTAATTCTTTGTTTTTTATTATTTTATTGTAAATTTTTCAATATCTTGGACCACTTTCCTAAAAACAAAACATAAAATGTATTGTAAATATATATATTGTATTATTAAATGAGTTTTGGATGCACTTAAAAATAAATCTATCGCTACTAGTAGAAGGTTTTATTGCTTTTCTTGCGTTTAAGTCTGCACTTTTATCATTTCTGTTAAATTTACATTAGAGGTACATTTTACATTTTGAAAATAAGAAAATTAAACGACCAAACTAACACACATACAAAATAATCAAATACATCTGGAGGATAAAGATGATTTTTTTTTTTTGTAATTTATCTTTGCAGCAGCTGCTTCAAAGCAAACCTCTTTACTTTTTGTCAGGTATAATCATGTCTCCTGATGTTCTCTTTTCAGTTTCCACATCATCTTTTGTATTTCTGTCTTTATTCCACAGTCCAGGTGTCCTCATGTGTGAAATTTACCTCTAACAGCAGATAATTTGACATAACTTTGCTATATTTAGCTGATTTTATCTATCTATCTATCTGAAACACACTAAAAACACACCATGCAACAGACAGAATCTAAAAATAAGGATGTGGTTGGATACAGCGTTCTGAAACAAAGTGTTTATCTGCTGCCAGAAAATGACTGAACAGAAGAAAAGAGGAGTCTTGCGTTGTTTAGGTGTCATTTTGTGCTTCTTTGTGTAATATTCATGTCATTTTTGTGTCATTTTCATGTCATCATTTTTCTGTCTTTTTGTGTGATTTTGTGTCTTTTTGTGTTATTTTAGCATCTTTTTGTGTCTTTTTGTGTCAGTTTGGTGTTATTCAAGGATCATTTTGTCATTCTTGTGTCTTTTTGTGTGATTTTGTGTCAGTTTTGTGTCAGTTTTCATGTCATTTTTTGTGTCTGTGATTTTTTCTGTCTTTTTGTGTTATTTTAGCATTCATTTGTGTCATTTTGTGTCTTTGTGTGTCATTTTTGTGGGTTTTTGTGTCATTTTCAGGCCATTTTTGTGTGATTTTGTATCTTCTAGTGTCAGTTTTGTGTTATTCAAGCATCCTTTTGTCATTTTTGTGTCTTTCTGTGTGATTTTGTGTTATTTAAGCATCCTTTGTGTCATTTTCATGTCATTTTAACACTTCATGTCATTTTTGTGTGATTTTGTGTCAGTTTTGTGTCATTAAAGCATTGTTTTTTTGTGTATTTTTGGGTCATTTTGTGTCATTTTTCTGTTATTTTGTGCAGTTTGTGTCAATTTTGTGTTGTTTAAGTATCCTTTTGTGTTATTTTGTGTCATTTGGTGTCATTTTTTGTGTCAGCAGTCACTGAGGTGGATGACAGTTTCTACAAGTTCCTACATAAATACTGCAAAACGTGTGACGGTATCGTCTTGAGGAACCAGGTTTAAATGTGTTTTTCTTTCATGCACATGTTAGAAATCATGCTAATCATGGGTATAGTCACTCATTCCTCTGGACCTTTTAAAGAGGCCTGCACACTAAAAACACCATCATTAACACTTCCTACGGCGCATGTAATGGCACAAACATCAGCACCATATGGGGCTGTAATGGTGAGAAATGTGAGTAATTTTAAATCAATTTGTGCCTTGAAACATCGGAGTTATGCTTTGTTTTTGTACCTTGAATGCAGCGGAAGTTTGGGAAAGTTATGTCATCTGACCCATTTTCCGTCGCTCGCTGACTGGGCTCAGGTACCCACTGAATTCTAAACTTGGATCTTGTTTTTGTGGCTGTAATTATAACATTGTACTCACTAAAATACTTCCTAAGAGTCGGGAACAGCATCACTGTGACAGGGAGAGAAGCAGGAGAAACTACACAAATCTGAGCCAGTTTTTAAAGAAACTAGAGCATATATCTGACAAATAAATGAAAAATTGAGAAGTTCTGGTCTCATATTTCAACTACGTGTCATTTTGTGTCATTTAAGCATCGTTCTGTGTTATTTTTGTGCCTTTTTGTGGCATTTTTCAGTTATTCTGTGTCATTGTAGTGCCTTTTTGTGCCCTTTTTCTGTTATTTTGTGTCATTTTTGTGTGTTTTTGTGCCATTTTCATGTCATTTTAACACCTCTCCATGTTGTTTTTGTGTCATTTTGTGTCATTTTTTGTCTTCTGTGTCAGTTTTGTGTTATTTAAGCATTCGTTTGTGTCATTTTAGTTTCATTTAAGCACCGTTTTGTGATTTTTTTGTCATTTTCATGTCATTTTAACACCTCTCCATATGATTTTTGTATCTTTTTGTGTCATTTTCTGTGATTTTGTGTTATTGAAGGATTGTTTTGTGTCATTTTTGTGTCTTTTTGTGTCATTTTGTGTTATTTAGGCATCCTTTTGTGTCATTTTGTCCCTTTTGTGTCATTTTCATGTCATTTTAACACCTCTCCATGTCATTTTTGTCTTTTTGTGTGATTTTGTGTTATTGAAGGATTGTTTTGTGCGTTTTTGTGTCATTTTGTATTATTTAGACGTCATTTTGTCCCTTTTTGTGTCATTTTCATGTCATTTTAACACCTCTCCATGTCATTTTTGTGTCTTTTTGTGTCAGTTTTGTGGTATTTAAGCATCCTTTTGTATAATTTTTGTGTCTTTTTGTGTCTTTATGTGTCATTTTTGTGTCGTGTGCAAATGTGGTTCATGTTTTCCGTCTGACAGAAGCATCTGTTGGAGGCCGCAGATGTTGATGCATCTGGGAAAATGAGGATTTTTTGCTGTAATTAGTCCAGTCAGTGACACTCCACTCTGCAGCTCTTTATCCACTACTTTCTCATCTCATGGTAATTATCATCATGATCCATCATTAACCGCATTGTAGAGCTACACTACAGCTCACAGCCCTGCTCTCATTGATTTTTAATGATTAATAATGCATGTCCATTACAAGCACTCTGTCTGCTCTCTAATCCACAGCATTAGCATATATATACTGTACACACACACACGCGCACACACACACACACATATATACACACTTAAAAGCATAGCACAGAAAAGCTATAAAATAGGATTTTCAGCCGTCATATCTCACCTTTTCTTCGCTTTTTCTCCCGATCAGCTGACAGTAATCAATATAAAATGGAAAGAAAACAACCCTGTCTGCGAACACTAATCTGTTAAAGGTAGAAAAACACCAGCAGCCTGCAGCTAAACGTCGGTAACCTCCAATCCTGCTGAGACTCTTTTGCTTTTTCCAAAATCACATTTGGCTGGTGAAGCAGCGAGAGTCTCTGGCAAAATTCGGAAGGCACCAACTATTGTGACCGGTGGATGAAAATGTTAATTTCCTCCTTTGATAATGATGCATGTCATTTCCAAATGTGATTATACAAACAGAATGGCATGCAGCACGCCTGTAATGTGCTTAAGATGTTTAAAACACACTGCCGTGCACGCTCACTGTGGAATATAAAGGGCCTCACAGGAAACATTTAGGGTTCCTCAAATTAAAACCACAGGGGGCCCGGGGCGGTGCCCTGAGGAACCCCGCGATTAAAGGTCTTTAAAACATGAAGGTAATTTGAGGCATTTGTGACATTTAAGGGGATTATTATCAGTGTTGGTTATGAGAGGAAGCAGTAAACAATTATTCTAGCATCAGTCTTTATGTTGAATTAAAACAGGACAGTTCATAAACCGAGCATATTTAAACTGATAAATTGGATAATTAATGTCATAATTAACTGTCAATTCTACCTATTAATTGTATATGTGGGTCATTCCAGGTTTGGACGACATTTGGGCTTCAAAATGGTTGAAAAATAAGCCTTCTCTTTTATAGTTTTCTGCTACATATTCATCAATAATAGGTAATAAACTATCAAAGGCTTGATTGGCTCAGCTTACACATCAATGGTAGCATTTTTATTCCATGTTTATGTGTTGTTTGCTAACCCTACTCTAATCACAGTAACAGGGTTGCTATTCCATGCTAATGTGATCTTTTTCTCAGCAGTAGAAGCTAGATATTTAGCTGCTGTTACTGCTGACCAAGAGGACAAACTTAGTGATGGAAAACAGTCAAAAGAACAAGTCTGATCCTGATAATATGAGGTAGAGGTAGACATTCAATCAAGGCTGACAATTTGATGAAAATATGAGAAATTATACTCATATATACCCATTCTTCAGGAAAACTGTTTGATGGTGTTAACAACAAAAACAAGACAGACACAACAACAATGAGACACAAAACGGCAAAAACAAGCCACAAAATGACAGAAGCGAGACACAAAATGACAAAAACGCCAAAAACGAGACACAAAACGCCAAAAACGAGACACGAAATGACAGAAGCGAGACACAAAATGACAAAAACAACAAAAACAAGACACAAAACGACAAAAATGAGACACAAAATGACAAAAACAACCCACAAAATGACAAAAATAACACACAAAACGACAAAAACAAGACACTAAACGACAAAAACAAGACAAAATGACAAAAACGAGACAGAAAACGACAAAAGCGAGACAAAACATCAGAAATGAAACAATACAACAAAAACGAGACAAAAATGACAGAAGCGAGACACAAAATGACAAAAACGACAAAACAAAAACGAGACACAAAACAAAAGCAAGACAAAATGACAAAAACAAGACAGAACGACAGAAACGAGGCATAAAATACAAAAACGTCATCAGCAGGGTTATGCTAACACGTTGTGGGACACACGTTCCATTTATTATAATTATTACTGAAAATATTATGTTGATTAAAAAAATGTTAATGTGAACATAAAACCAGTGCTACCAGTAATAGCTGAAAAAGTGAATCCGTGGATTACCTGGAATATTCTGGGTGACTAACGAACACCTTCACTTTCTAAACAGCAGCTGATGGAAGCACTCACCCTCCATGTGTGGAGCAGCTGTGGTGATGAACTGTCTGAATGTGGAGCACGGCCATCAGCCTGCAACCAAAGAAAAAAAAACCTCAATAAACAGCAGCTACTCAAAACAAGGATCATAAATGAAAAATTAGGTGGATGCCCAGTAACAAAGCAGGAGCAGGGCTGTGGTTCTCGAGGACAGGTGACACTGCAGAGTCCTCACAGTGTAAATAGAGGGGAGGTTGTATGAACACAGCCAGTGGGGTGATGCCAGAGTGACCGTGACAGCTGTCTGCTCTCATACATCTTAGTCGGCTGCACTGGCTTCACACTGCAGCTCTGCACACACACTGTTACTGTACAGCCACACAGGAGGCGCTAACGATGCTAACGCCAGAAAAACACATTTTATTATGGCAAATATATTTCAAACAAACTGTGTCCTTCAACTAGAAAATTATCCAACATTGAAAGCAGCTAAAAACAACACACACACACACACACACACACACACACACACACACACACACCCACACACACACACACACACACACACACACACACACACACACACATATATATAGTATAGCCTAAAGCTACATGTTCTAGCAATTAATAATAAATTACAACGTTGTAAAAACTACTAGAATAATTATTAACTTTTGACATGAATAAATAAATATATCTGAGATAATGTTTACTATTTCTGCCTCATCCTTGTAGTCCAAAAGTTGAGCTTGATAAATAAGCTAACCTGTGCTAACTCAAGCTAACTCGCCCCCACATAACAAAGTAGGTTAGCTTATTTCAGCTACACAGCTAATGTATTAACATTATAAAACCACATATAAAAAGTCAGACCTTACCACAAACAGATGGTATTACTACAGTCATTTAAATATTACATATAAATTAAATAGTCTAACTGCATAATGTTTAGCAAAGCTAATTATAAGGTTAGCCATCTTAGAAGCAGAAATTTGCATTGTTTATAACGAGTAGTGTGCATTTTGTAGCATCAAGCTACAAATACAATGTAACTTTAGTGCAGTTATTAGCTAGTATTTCTACAGGAATTTAAAAACTATAAATTTGTGCATATAATGCATAGCGTTGATGCTAATATATTATATTTAAATATTTGGGGTAGAAAGGGAAGGATTCCAGCTAGCATTTTACAAGCTAAGGCAGGCCAACTTGACCAAAAGGTGGATCATCTGATCACCTCACCTGGACAGGTTGAGGCAGATGGCTGCCCTCCCTGAGCCTGGTTCTGCAGTTCATTTCTGTTAAATATATATATATATATGTGTGTGTGTGTGTGTGTGTGTGTGTGTGTGTGTGTGTATCATCCTCCCACTGTCACCAAAGCGCTCATTTGGATTTGTTTGGTTTCTCTCTTTAATCTACAGACAATATCTGAGTTGCCTTTACACTTGTGTTGTGAATAATCGCTGGATAAACTGAAGTGAACTGAACCTGTGGAAACTTTAATAAAGGTCAACATTCAGACACAAGGACTAAAAGTGTGATGTGAATAGTAAAATGCAAAAAGGTTCAATTTTTTTTTGAAGGATTGCATAAATACAACCAGAATTGGAAGCATCTAAATACACTCAAGACAAATAAAACCACAGTGGTGTAAACTGTACAGAAATACAGCCCAACATGGGAAATGCCTGCAGGTTTTTCTTTTTTTTTAGCATCATACTAAATTCAGCCTATCTGTTCTAAAACGGGCACAAATTTCTCGAGGATAGGAGGCATGCAGCCATGTGATATTTAGTCTGCAGCTTCCTGCCAATAACATGACTCTCCGTGGTCTTTACTGTGACTCAGACTTGACTCAGGTGGTCCGGATGGCGGCGCTGCAGGAGGTCTAACCGGGTCGTCTGGGGCTTTTCTGGAACGGCGTCAGCACCGGGCTCATCTTTAACCGCTGACCCGCTCTACCGTCTGCTCGCTTACACTTCACAGCTTAGTCATTCAGCTCGGTGGTCTCCAGCAGTTCAACTTGTCAGGCCAAGAGTCTGCAGGTTTGTGTTTCTGCACAGAATGAGGCAGCTGGTTTCACTAGCGATCGCTACACGGAACCCCAGACAGTCAAAACACAACAACAGCAGGCTTATCTCAGCTATCTTACAACTAAGTTCTGTTAGACTGTTTTATCTGCACAGTGCTGCATGGATTCTGGGGCTGATAAGGAGTTTATACTGCACTGATACACAGCTGTTAAATATGGTGTAAATATGGATCTTTTTTGACTTAATATCGTCATATTTGCATGTTTTAAATTTTAAAAAAGGATGCAAAAGTAAATAAATACACCCTTAAAATATATTCTTGGCACATAGTGACAAGTAGCATATTTGCTGCCAAAAATTCTTATTTTTTAATATTCTGAATATTTTCACGTCTTCATCCACTAAAAATGCTTCAGATTATTTTGATTATTTATATTTTTCGACCTAATGTTTTCATATTTACATGTTTTAGGCAATAAGCACACCAAAAATATGCCTTCAGCACATTGTGAAGAGCGTTTGAAATCTGCAGTTTGCTTCCAAACATTGCTTTTTCTTTAAAACTGAATATTTTCACGTCTTTCGACTTCTAAAAATGCTTTACAATACTGTAAACTTTGGAAAAAGACTATTTTTATGGAGTCACACGTAGATATTGTTTCATTCTATATGAGCAAAGAGTTTGGGGCCGACTGACACGAGAAGATAAACTGTAAAGAAAATGTAATTTCCTTCATCTGGATATTTTCCCACCTAATGTCTTCGTATTTGCCTGCTTCAGGCAATAATGTTTTTGCCACATTATAAAGAGTGTTTGGAATCAACCTTTTGTCTCAAAATGCTTCAAAAAGGGTTCCAGAAATAGTGTATTTGCCTCCAAAAATAGTTTATTTCTTTAAATATTGAACATGTTAATGTCTTCTAGCTCCTGAAAATGCTTCAAATTACTGTAAAATTGGAAAAAGACTAATTTAATGGAGTCTCAAGTAGATTGCTTTATTCTTAAGCATTTTTTGAATTAATGTCTTCATATTTGTATGTTTTTAGGCGACAATCACACTTAAAATTACAGTTTTTGACAGTAGGTTTTCTAAAAATTGCGTATTTTCTTCCAAAAAAAGTTTCTTTAAATTATTAATACTTTTATGTGTTCTGGTTTCTCAAAATGCTTCAAATTACTATAAATTTTGGAAAAATACTAATTTAATGGAATCTCAAGTGGATATTGCTGTATTCTTAACAATCTGGATATTTTTGACCTACTGTCTTCATATTTACATGTTTTATGCAACAATCACACTTAAAATGAGTTTTTAGGAGAAGATGAGGAGGGTTTGGACCCTTCAAAGGGTTCTCAAAATAAATTTTTTGCTTTCAAAAATTGCTTGTTTTCTTAAAATTCTGAACAGTTAAATGTCTTCTGGTTTCTAAAAATGCATCAAATTACTGTCAATTTAGAAAAAAATACTAATTTAATGGAATCTCAAGAATATTGCTTTATTCTTAATGAGTATTTATTGACTAATATCTTCATATTTACGTGTTTTTAATCAATAAGCTCACTTAAAATCTGTTTTTTGGCCTTTTGTGAAGAGGGTTTGGAATCAGAATTTTGACTGAGGACCATTTGAAATGTTCCAAAATAATATATTTGCTTCCAAAAATTGCTTATTTTCTAAATTAGTGAATATTTTAATGTCTTCTGGTTTCTAAAAATGCTTCAAATTATTGTAAATTTTGGAAAAAGACCAATTTAATGGAATCCAGAATAGCTTCATTCTTAACGAGTATTTTTAAACCCAATGTCTTCATATTTTCATGTTTTTAGGCAACAATTGCACTTTTTGGCACAAGATGAGGAGGTTTGGAATCAGCATTTTGACTCAGGACGCCTCAAAGAGGTTCTAAAAATAGCATATCTGCTTCCAGAAATAGCTTATTTCTTTAAATTATTAATAATTTGACGTCTCCTGGTTGGTAGTGTAATATTCTTTGAGTACGATGTGCTGAAAGTGAATAATGATGATGTAATCCTGGCAAATGCTATTTGAACTGATGAGCAATATATATGTGTGAACTACTTAATTATTGGATATTTTAATAACCACCTGAAGCTTTAATTGTATTGAATGTGTGTGAAGGATGGCTGTCGGGTTAATGAGAGATCACAATGTATAAAGTGTAACTTTGATGGTGTATATTTAAGGCATTATAACTTCTAAAATATGTTGGAATCATAATGATATGTACAAGTATATCATGCATGGAATCTGTCACCAAAGAACGAGGTTAAGATGGGAAGTCTGAACATGTCTGGGCCTAATGATAACCTAATGTCCTCTGTAAAGTGTAACCTAACAATGAAATGTGATATTTTCATGATAACATAGATTTAGAACGTTCACAGCGTAAAAGACGATGCACAGCTCAGTAGCTACAGTTTCTTCTTGGGGTGTTAATCACTGCTAAGAACTACTCCTGAGTTTTTGTTGACAATAAATCCCACTGCCCTCGAATGCTGACTTCTCCTGGTGATTTTAGAAGATCCTTAACATTTGAATACGGTCAAGTCTTAGACTCTGACCCATGATTTGGGGCTTAGTTTCCACTTCATCAGTTCCTAAAAATGTATCAAAATACTGTGAATTTTGGAAAAAGACCAATTTGAGGGAACCACAAGTAGATATCTGACATGACCTAAAGATTCTGAGGAGGTAAACTTGAAAGTAAAGTTCATTTCCTTGGAGGCCAGTCAGGTATTGTTTAGAAGCAAATAAATCCTGCATTTCCAACCCGAATAAGAGCCAAACTTCCAACTAAAACGCCAGATTGAGGAATTAAGGAAGCACAAATGCTTAAAATAAAGCAGCTCTCTTCCAACACTTTTAAGGAGCCTCATGTATGTTTTATACTTTTACACCAAATAAAACCTACAAATGGAGCTCATCCATGCTTTCTATAATAGAAAACTGCAGTTTGGTGGCATTTTTGAGCTCATATTTGATCCATTTGTGTGGTTTTTAACCGTCTTTTCAGGTTTCATTGAGGCCAGGTGTCTAAATAAACCTCCTCTGGTTCAGGTTCAGCTCCAGGTTTTGGTCCTGGATCCCTGAAGGACACCAGGAGCCGACATCACTTCCTGTCCACGGCTGCACCGGGAGGCAAAGAGGCTAAAAATAGCAGCAGGTTGTATCTGGGCAGCGGCTCAGGCTTTTTAATACTGATGCTAATTGGGTACAATTAAGAAAATGGGATGAACATGAACACTTGCCTGCCTAAAAAGACGGTTGCTCTAAAGCAGAATGTACTTTTTGGCATCGTTTCTGGGGAAAAGAATGAAAAATTAGCTGCATTTTTGTCACTTTTAGATAAAAAACACAGCTTTTCCTGGGTCTGTTTTTCATCCAGAAGTGCATCGCAGCACAAATGTCTTTGTTCCAGTAAGTGGAAATGTCTGCAGGTCAGTTTAAATGTTGATTAACAGATGATTTATACTTGACCAAGAGGTTTATTATGTGTAGAAATGATATAAACAAGAGACAGAAGCAACTATTTCTATATTTTTAACAACATGACTGAACAATAAAGCCTCAAATTATTCATATTTAGCCTAAATGTTGATTTACAGTGCATTTACACTTGATTAATTGGTTTATTTTAGGTTCAAATGACATAAATAAGCAACAAAAGCAACTATTTTTGTGTTTTTTTACATGTATGTACAATAAAGCCTTGAATTATTCATATTCAGTTTAAATGTTGATTTATATTGAATTTTAACCTGATTAATAGATTTATTATGGGTGGAAATGACATAAATAAGTGACAAAAGCAACTATTTTTGTTTTTTTTTACATGATTATACATTAAAGCCTTTATTTACTCATATTCAGTTTAAATGTTGATTTACTATGAGTTTCCCTTTGATTGATAGGTTTATTATTGGTGGAAATGTCATAAATAAGCAACAAAAGCAATTGTTTTTGTGTTTTTAACAACATAAATGCACATTAAAACCTTGAATTACACAAATCCATTGAAAAATTAGATTTATAGTGAATTTTCACTTGATTAATAGGTTTATTAATGGTAGAAATTATATAAATAAGCAACAAAAGCAACTATTTTTGTGTTTTTTAACAACATGGATTTACAGTAAAGCTGCTAATTATTCATAATCAGTTTAAATATTGATTTGTAGTGAATTTTAACTTGATTGATAGTTTTTTTAATGGCTGGAAATGACAGAAAGAAGCTATTTCTGCATTTTTTAAACTACACGGATACACAGTTCAGCCTGAAACTACTGGACTCCAGTCCAGATGTTGATTGTTGAACCAGCTGCTGCAAGCTAAAGCCTTGCTTGTGGGCACTGTGGCCAGTCAGCGGCTGATCCTGGCTCTGTTTTTCTTTGTTGCAGTGATTGGAAACGTCTGCAGGTCAGCGCCGCAGTAATTCCCTGCAATTTACACAGACGTGTCGGAGAATATAAGCCTCGTCTCGCCTCGACCCTCGGCGTCATTTGAATTAAAACGTGCAGCTCGGTCTCTCAAAGAAAAACAACACTATTATACCGTTCATTACTGAGGACCACGCAACACAAAACAACAACAACAACAACAGCACAGGGGCTGATGAAATTTCTCCACGGATATCAGACAGGCTGAGTGTGCCAAGACGGCTCTGATTTTATTATTTTTATTTATTTATATATATACATATACGTGTATTTTTCTTTCTTTTTACGACAGCACATAGTCTAGTTTTTGAGGAAGCCTATTACTGTCCTCCCACACACACCCATCAGTAGCAGGCGCACCACGACCTCAATAACCCTCCACACACACACACATGCACACGCACACACACGCACACACAGAGTCCATTTCAGACTACAGATCAACGCCATCAGAGCGCTACTGCCATCAAGTGGCTGCTTCTACACCCAGCAGGAACAAACAGCGACGCCTCAGATCCACTTTAAATGTGGATCAACAGTAGATTCCATCTTAATTGGTTTATTATGGGCAGAAATTACACAAAGAAGCAACAAAAGCAACTATTGTCATGTTTTTCTTAACAACATGACTGTACAGTAAAGCCTGCAATTATTCAAATTCAGTTTATATTTTGATTTATAGTGAATTTTAACCTAATCGATTTGTTATTGGTGGAAATGATGTAAACAAAAAACAAAAGTAACTATTTCTCTGTTTTTTTCCATTATGAATGTACAATAAAGCCTCAAATTATTCATACTCAGTTTAACAGTTGATAAACAGTGGATATCCTCTTGATTAATTGGTTTATTATGAGTCAAAATGACATAAACATGCAACAAAAGCAACTATTTCTATGTTTTTTTAACAACTTGAATGCACATTAAAGCCTCTAATTATCCATATTCAGTTTAAATATTGAACTAAAGTGGATTTCTACATGGTTAATAGGTTTATTATTGGTGGAAATGACAAAAACAAGCGACAAAAGCAACCATATTAAAGATTTTTAGCATCATGAATGTACAGCAAAGCCTCAAATCCTTCGTAAGCTGTTTAAATTTTGACTTACAGTGCATTTCAACTTGATCAATAGATTATTAAAGTTTATTTTCACTGGATTAACAAGTTAATTCTGGCTTCAAATAACAAGTAAAAAAAAAAGCAACTATTTTTGTGTTTTTTAACAACATGAATATGCATTAAAGCTTAAAGTGTTGATTTTTTTAGTGAATTTTCATTTGACCAAAAGGTTTATTCTGGCTGGAAATTACAAAAACAAGGGACAAAACTAACAGTTTTTTTTTAGCAGTACAACAGATTTTTGAGAAAATGATGCTGATTGAAGATGGCTATAAAGTCACATTAAAGGTTTAGAATTAAAAGTAAAAACGTAATAGCAATAAAACACTTCAATAGTTAAAATTAACAAATTTCTCATCTGTTGTCACGTCTTCAGGTCATTTTCAGCCAAAATGAACCTATTAAACAAAAAAAAAAATCCCTCTAAATTAAGATTGAGCCTCAATATGATTAATTAGGGGCTAAAACTGCAGTACTAGCCTAGAAATACTTCAATGCAACGAAATGTTACTTGTGTAGAAACAAAAGTACTAATTAAATAAGCTAAAATTATCTATACACTGCTTTTTATTGTCTATTCTGCACTATGTACTTTTGGTACATTGAGTATATTTCAATACTTCAGCAAGATTTGAATATATGACTTGTACTTGTAGTATTGCTACTTTTACTTGACTAAAAGTACTCGTTCTAGTACTGTGTAATTAATATTAGAGCATTTTTTACCACTTTTCGGTAATGTAATGTACAACAACAGTAGAAAACTACAAAATCTAAAAACTGTAGTTGAGTAAAAAGTACAGTATTTCCCGCCGTGAAGTACTGAAGTGTGCATGAATGTATAAAACAAATACTGTACTTACATTCAGTACTTTAACCGTCAACAGGAGCTTTTCTGGAGCTTTCAATCATCTCACATGAACTTCCTACGGAGACTGAAAGGCCCGCTCTAGGATCTGGGACGTGTTCATGATTAAATGTTTTCTAAAAACGTACAGACCTACATTTAAGCCAATGTAGGTCTTTAAAAATCAAGAAGAAGAAGACCATGTGATGTGATTGAAAGCTTCAGACCAGCTACTAAATGGACCTTATGGGGAGAGTGTTTAGTAATAAAATGTGCTCAGGTTAAATCATCGCTGAGCATTGCATTTGAAGGAGCACAGAAAAATCTTCAGTCAAGGCCTGCTTACTACTTTTCAATACTATGAGATTTTGTCACAGCCCCAAAAAATTAGCAAGTACACCTTGAGTTACTGTGAGAATTTTCTTTGTTCTTCATCTCAGTTTCTAACAGTATGATTTCATTAAGGTTCTCTTTTCTTTTTACAGATTTTTTACTGCAGTTTTGAAGCTTTTCAAGTCTGCTCAAGTGGCTGAAGAATACCATGTGATTGATCGAAAGCTCCAGAAGAGCTAAAGGAGCTTAAAGAAACAAAAACAACAAATCTGTTATTCTGTGTCTTTTTTCAGCTGGAAAATTGTCGAATTAATGAGGAAAAATGCTCTTTTAATGATAATTTAACTTTTTAACTGGTTTTCATAATGCTTTTTAAAAAAAGGCACACAGGAAGTTAGTGTTAGCCACAGTTCTTTTCTGTATTAAAGGGCTGAAATTGGTCATCAGGACACAAACACAGACCAAAACAACTGACAGATTACATTAAATTTTCTTCCTTCTTGTTCCAGAATGTCCTTTAACCATACAGTAAACAGAATTTCTTAGTTTTTTTTTTCTACACAGACGACATGAAAACACACAATACTGGGAGTAGTTTGGCATGAAAATCAAAGAAGCGGAGAGCATCGGCTGTTGGCAGTTTAGGTATAAAAACATCGGACTGATCTACGGTAAAGGGGTCTTTGCTTGACATCGCTTCATAAGAAGTTCTAATAACAATGATTAAGAGGCTGAAAAAGAGGCACTTCATCGTCACCGTGTGCTCCTATGTGGGAATCAAACGTTCAAAAATCTGATTTTCCATTTAAAAGAAGTGACAAAATCTGAAAGAAAGGTCTTTTTAATGGTCTAAATGTGTAAAACTGCACTGAAAACGGATTAAATTCACATAAATAAATCACAAAATACCATTTTATCAAAGTCCTAGAGTGATATCTATCCACCAGACCACATATTGGAGTCAGAAAATGATGTAATTCTGCAAAAAACGTCAGTAATAATCAAATAAATTTAAGCATGTTCTAAGATATTTTTGCAAAAAAGTTTATTTAACTTGAAAGGCTGGCAAAATCTATTTGTTTGTGCTAAATATTGCAGCTTTTTTCTCCTTGCCATCCAAACATGTTGAATTTTTAAAAAATAAACCAACAAATTTAATTGTTTTGAATTGTTTTCTTTTAAAGTCACATTTACTCTATTTTATGACTGTTTTCATTCATTTATTTTCTTTGTATTTTGCTAAATCAGATACAAACGTCAAAACAAACACTGTTTATTAATATGGTGGCCAAAAAAGACGCTATTTTGTTGAATTTGTGCAACATGGAAAAAAATTAAACATTTATTTTGTGTTACTATGCATAAGTCAGTTTTAATTGGTATTGAAAAAATGTAAATGAAAAAAAATATTTCTTAGTTTTACTTAAATGTTTACAGGAATCTTTGGGAATTTTGGAAATATCTGCAGAGCATTTGGGCTTTTTAAAAGCTCACAATAATAATCGGACGTATACAACTGAGACACCAACTCCCCCTGACCATAAAATACAGATTTTTTTGGAAGATAACGACTCACATTAGTGTAAAGTCACTACACTCTGCTTAGCAATTGCATTTCTCATATTTATTAACATTTTGGTATCTTTTTTGAATCTCTAATATCCATATAATACAAGAAGGCTGATTGATTTTTATGGATTAAATTACTGCAAACACTAAAACCTCCTTCTGCTGCTGCTTCAAACTAAAAGCATCCAGCCAGGGGGAGAAACCGAGAGGCTTTTATTGTGAAATGAGTTGCACAGTGCGGCCAGTCCACAGTGATACTGTCGGTATAAAAACTGTACATGAAAAATCCTTACTGCGATTTAAAAATCTCTCAAATATTATAATTCGTGTCAGAGGATAACCTCAGCTACTACTAAGTTATTAAATGCACTTTATTTTGGTAACTTTTTTGCTTTTATTTTGCTAAAGCTGCATATTGTCACTTCTTTTAAGCGCCATTTCATGAATAAAACTTTAGATTTTCTTCACTTTTTAAGTACATTAAGTTGAATAAGTTATCAAGAGGCACATTTATATTTGAAGGTTTCTCTTCACACTCCACCGGCAGTTAATAATAACAACAATAATAATAATAATAATAATAATAATAATAATAATAATAATAGTGCACAGAGGTGATTTGCTGCCAAATCCACCTCCACATTTAAACCAAAGTCCCCGCCGCAAAAATCATTCATTTCAACAACATAAAAACATTTTTTCCAGCATTACAGGATATTTTCTGGACATTTGTGCCTCATTTTGTGCGAGACTAAGCACAAATGTTTCCAATAATCTCCACAAATACAGTGTTTATGTAATATAAGCTGCAGTGGGTTCATTTCAAACACCACAGCAGCAGTTTTTAACACTGACTTTTAAAGAGCGTGCAGAAGCTTGAAGCTCGGTGTGTATAAATTAAATCTAAGCGCAGTCAGTGTGTGTTTTCCGCTGTGAATGCTGGGTTTTCTTGCGGCCCTCCTGAGGTAGGAGGGTGATCGTTAGAGTCTGTGGGTGCTGGGTGGGTGCTGTCCAGCGTTGCAGGCAGTTCTGCCGTTGGTTCCGTGGCGTTGTCGCTATGGTTTCCATGCGATTCAGCTGACGCCTGCTCACTAGGTACCTGGCAACAAGAGGAACAAACAGTGATGACCAGTTCTGCAGTTGCGTTTTATTTAATCAAATAACAGCAACAGAATCAAGAGCTAGCTAAAAAACAAAAAAACAATCCTGCCTGAGCTATAGTGTGGCTAGCTGCTAGCCAACAAAAACACTGATGCTAACCCGTTAGCCTAATTATGCTAGCTAGGGTGACAACTTGTTGCACAGACAATAAAAAAGACAAACTCTTACTGTAGTATAGTTTTTAAGAACAGCCAAGCCTCCCTGGTGTCTAGCTTCACTGATCTGACTCGCTGCTCT
Source organism: Amphiprion ocellaris (assembly GCF_022539595.1). Taxonomy (NCBI): domain Eukaryota; kingdom Metazoa; phylum Chordata; class Actinopteri; family Pomacentridae; genus Amphiprion; species Amphiprion ocellaris. The sequence goes on along the minus strand of NC_072789.1, from coordinate 20,531,250 downwards.
GTCCTCGAAGGTTCTGCTAACTCGATGTGTCTCGGAGGAAACAGTTAGCCGAAAAACCGTTCTGACTGCACGGCCTTGGAGCTGAGGGTTCAAAATGAAGAGCAGGGCTGTTGAGAAACCAGCTTTCCTGCAGCATTTATGACCACCATAAAAGATCAATACGTTCTGCGGGTCTTTAACGTGACCTGCGATCTTTCCGACAGCCAGCAGGGGGCGACTCCTCTGGTTGTAAACAGAAGTCAGATGACCCAACTTCTCATTTGATTTGTTATCTCAGTAAACATTTTCCAAATTAGTTAATGGACTCAATTGCTAGTTTTAGGTCTTTTTCAACACAACATGGGGTTCACTTAGTAAATTAAGGTCCCATTTATGAGAAAATAGACGATAAAACTGCACATTTTTGAGGTACGTTTCACATCAAAATAGCAAAAAATTCCAAATTTGAGGCTTCAGAACAGTAGTTTGTAAACCAATGGGTGACTTCATGGTGGCGACGTCCAACTTTTACATGCAGTTTATGCGTTGGATGCTTGAAATTAGTTTCATCTGTGTTTTAGAGCTGCAGTAATTCGACAAAACACAGCTCATTCAGGAGAAATATTTAGCTACAGACTTCCTCTACCTTCAAGAATCAAAATTAGGCCTTACAGCTGATATCAGAGTTCTATTTGTTGTTTCGTTTTAGTGTTTTTCCGCTCTTATTTCCTTTGGTTCTTGTGTGCTTCTTAATTTTTCTTATCATTAGGTGGATCTAAATGATGGTAGAATGGACAAGAAGGTCAGGTTTCTTTCTGAATTTTTTTTTTTTATTTTTTTGCCGCAGTATCTCCAAAGACATTTTAATATTTTTGATACACCAACTGCATACTGAAACTCTAATCTTCTTTTCTTTTTAATACTTTTAACTGACAAAACATCCAATATAAACAATACAAATAGTATTTTTCTAGTACAAGGTGCTCTCAAGGTGTGACCACATATAATTAATCAAGAATAAACAACAATTCGTCCACGTGTGTTGAGTTAATGTGTGTTCGCCAAATGTCGCCTCTTGTTTTAACCCTCCTGTTAAGTTCGTTTTTCAGGAACAGCAATGATGTCACTTTGACCCGGGACATTTTTAATTATCAAAAAAATAAATAAATGGCAGAAACCAAAAAATCCCCCTAAAAATGGTTTATATCTCATTACTAAAACCATCTTAATCAATATTTAGTGCAGTAGTGCTCTGTACCTCTCACAGATCATGGTTCAACGAGGACAGTTCACTCGTTTTTCATACAAAATGCACGTTAAAACTCTTTTTTAATGTCCACTGGAAAGACCTGCTTATAAATTACAGTAGTTTTACATGACTTTTTTTTAACATTTTTTTTCTTTTTATGGAGTTGATAAATTAACACGAGAAACTCTTCTGTTCAGGGTGCCAATAGGTGAAATGAACCATTTTAATTTTATATGTTGATTACACTTCGTAATCCAAGCAGAAGAAGTTTCATACCGAAAAATTACTTTAAAATTCTGTGCATTCTCACAGTTTGTTGATGTGTCTTAGATATCATCATGCTTTTTGTCTGAAAAAATGTCAAGAAACTAGCATTAAAACTTAGTTTATGTTAGTTAAATATCCTTAATAAAGATGGACAGCTTGTTTTTTAACGTACATGCATCTTCCTGCTTTTCTAGATTGTTGTTTTCACATTGTAGTTGTCTTTTTTTGTGATTTATGCGCTGTGGTTAACGACGTTTCACAAGAACACAAGCAGAGACAAGATCTCAGACTGAGCAAAGGACTAACGTAGGCAAACTGCATCACGCAATGAGCTGCTGACATTATCTAAATACCAAATCAATCACGAGGATCGGAGCGTAAATGACACGTTTCCCCACCCAGAAACCCAGAGCTGCTGACTGACAAAGGGCGGGCACGGAGGTGGCATCATCATCATCACGCCTGCACCTCACATGGCGTCATGATCAGGTGTGGGAGGCTGGCAAGCACAGACAGACGTACGCATGCATGAACACACCCACGACCCACACACAGGTAGAGATGACTCACTGCCATGACAACATGCAACGACACCGAGGAAACCCCAGACGACCACCGACCACACAGACACACAAACACACGGTAGTTTTCCATTAACCTCTGCACACAACAAAACATCTCACCTTTCTTCAGTGAGTGTGTGGGCAGCCGGTTAGAGGAGGAAGAGTCGGATTAGTGAGTTAAACCGTGATAAGGAAACATTTTTATACAGTAAACAAACCTTCAGACAGACAACAAATGGAAACAGAGTGGTATTATTAATATCTGACACATGTTGATGCTGCATGTGTCTGTTTCCAGGGACATGAAGCTCACTTTAAAACATCACGAAAAATGTCAGTGAGTGAGTCAGCAACTCCAGTTTAATCCCCCAGTTTAAGTCCCCGCTGCAAAAATCAACCACGTCAATAAGCCTTGAAGCCACAAAAAACATCCAAATCAATACTTTCTGGGCATTTATGCCTCATTTTATGACCATATATGCACTATTATTTTTACAATAAACTATAAAAACTGTGTTTAGAAGTCCTTTTTAAACTTTCAGACAGACACAACACAAGGAAACAGTATTAATATTACAGTACGTGTCTGTTTCCTGTGACTGCACACATGAATCTCATTTTAAAACATAAAACATCATGTAAAATGTCAGTATTTTAATCAGGAATGAGTTAGAATCTCCAGTTTAATGCCCACAAGTCTTGAAGCCATAAAAGACGTCTGAATCAATATTTTCCAGTATTAAAAGATATTTTCTGGGCATTTATATGTCATTTTATGGTCATATATGCACAAATTTTTACAATAATCTATAAATACAGTGTTCAGAAGCTGTTTATAAGCTTTCAGACAGACAACACATGGAAATATTTTGTTGTTGTTGTTATTATTATTATTATTATTATTATTATTATAAGACATACTGATGCATCTATTTCCATTGACTTCAAGCATAAATCTCACTTGAAAACACCAAAAATTATGTAAAATGTCATTTAAACCAAAGTCCCCGCTGCAAAGACAAGTCTTAAAATCAGAATCAATAATTTCCTACTGTTTTTCAGCATTAAAGGATATTTCCTGGTCATTTATGCCTCATTTCATGATCATACATGCACTCTATTTTACAATAAACTGTAAACATGCAGTGTGTATATGCCATTATTAAACACTAAGATGGACACAACGCATGGAAATAGGGTGTTATTATTGAAAACGTATTAAATGTGTCTGTTTCCAGTGACTGCGTGCATGAATCACACTTTAAAACATCAAAATCTGTGTAAAATATCAGTTTGTCTCTGGTGAATAAGTCACATATATCATCTCCATTAACAATAATTTCTGTGGTAAATAATGCTAAAGCTATTAGCGTCACATAGTGGCCTCCTATCAGAATGCTAGCAGGCTAAATGTTAGCTTGTTGCTACTGCTAACTGAGACAAAGATAAGCTAAGGCTGAAAATTTCTACGTAGATTGATGAAAATCTGCAGGTTAACTGGAAGAAACTCGTCCTCGATGAAACTGGTACAAACTGGGATTTCCAGTTTATTAATCTCTGATGATCTCTGTTCCCGATTCACTTCCTGTTTTCTATCATTAATGCGTATTCTGTGCTTAAACTTTCAAGCTTTTTTGCACCTGTAGATGTATTAGGGGTGTAACAGTTCACAAAACTGGTTTGATGTGTTTTTAGTGCAGCAGAGAAACAAAAGAAGCATTTATGTCAAATATTTAGCATCTAATAGGCACAAAATGACAGAAACAAGACACAAAATGACAGAAATGAGACACAAAATGATACAAACTACACATAAAATGACAGAAATTGCACACAAAATGACACAAACAAGACACAAAATGACACAAATGAGACACAAAATGATACAAACTACACACAAAACGACAGAAATGGGGCACAAAATGACAAACGAGACAAAACGAAAAATGAGGCACAAAACGACAAAAAAATTTAAAAAAAATTTTTGTCTTTTTGCGTCTCGTATTTGTCATTTTGTAAAAAGAAAAAAAGAATAAAACACTAAAAATTAGAACCAGACTAGTTACAGTTTCTTTTTTTTTTGCTACATCTGGATGTTTTAGGTAAAAATTTGACTCCATTTTTAATCTTTTAAAGTGGTATTAAAGGGACGTCTGTTTACCTGCAGAGGCTGGGTCTCTGGCGGCGGCCCGCTGCCTTTCCTCACGTTCATCATCTCCCGGATCTGGACGACGGCGAAGGCGATGGTGACCCAGGGGGCTCCGGAGAGGACCCAGGCCGGCCGGTTGGCGTCCTCCTGGTCCTCCTGGTGTTTGATCTTCTTCACGGGCAGCACGGCGGCCTGGCGAGCCGGAGACGGGCTGCCGGCGGCGGTCTGGCTCTGCACCAGGTCGATGGTGGCGATGGGAACCGGGCTGGACGGAACCGGGATGTTCTCCGCCAACATCTTGTCCTCTAACGGAGGAAAAAATGACTGTTTAGATTAACATATACGGTTCAAAATGCAAGCACTGAACTCGCAGAAAACATTGTTTTGCCTCTCGTTTGTGTCGTTTTGTGTCTAGTTTGCATCATTTTGTGTCTAGTTTGTGCCATTTTGTGTCTAGTTTGTGTCGTTTTTTTGTCTCATTTATGTTGTTTTGTCTCACATTAATATCATTTTGTGTCTCACATCATTTTGCATCTCATATATGTTGTTTTGTGTCTCATTTATGTCGTTTTGTGCTGCATTTTTGTCATTTTGCATCTCATTTGTGTCGTTTTGCATCTTATTTATATCATTTTGTGTCTCATTGATGTTGTTTTGTATTGCATTTGTGTCGCAAGCCGCTTTGTAACGCATTTGTGTCATTTTGCATCTCACTTATGTCATTTTGTGTCGCCGGCTCAAAAATGACATAATGACTTTGTGAGCTGTTAATAAGGCTCATGAATCTAAACAAACTAAAAATATGCTCTACAATTTTTCCTTTAAAGAAATGATCTTGTCATCATTTTACACCAATAAAGTCAATCTTTTCCCACCTTTGCCTTCATCGTCTCCAGTCAGACACTGGATGAAGGAGAAGACGAGGAGGATGACGAGGGAGGCCATGCCGATTCCCCTGAACGTCGCTGCAGCGCCTGCAGAGAAAAGCATCAAAAATTCAACTTAACTGAAGAATCAACAGCTTCTTTTTGTTGTCCTGTCCCAAAATAAAACAATTAAAGCACATGAAAGCTCCCCTGATGGCCTGTTTAGCTCTGATGTAGCTCAGTTGTGACATCGTGCTACGCTACATTTTCAGCTCCAGTGTGTGAAGTTTGTAAATTACTATCTTCGTACCGAAATAATTGACAAACACTCCGCCGACCGTCGCTCCGCAGCCGCGACCCAAACCGAGGTGGAGGCCCTGCAGGATCCCCTGAGCCGACGTCCTCAGAGCCGGCGGCACCGCGGCGCTCAGGAAGGAGATACAAGCCGCCCAAACCGAGGCGTGGGTCACACCTGGAGGACACACACACAAATATATTCACTTTCACTGACCAATTATTGCTAAATTTAATGCACTGTGTCAGGTCTGGTGCAGCCTTATCTCTCTGTCTGCTTCACTCTGCAAATTTCAGCTTAAACTGAAGAAGAAACACAAACCAGGAATTAGCTTCTCTCACAGCGGCTAAACTAATGCTAACTGTTAGCGGCTAAGTTAGCAGGAAGCCACAGATTAACCTGAAACAGAGTCTGTGCTGTTTTGTGTCTCATTTGTGTCGTTTTGTGTCTTGTTTGTGTAGTTTTGTGTCTTGTTTGTGTAGTTTTGTGTCTCGTTTGTGTCGTTTTGTGTCTTGTTTGTGTCGTTTTGTCTCTGTGTCGTTTTGTGTCGTTTTGTGTCTTGTTTGTGTCATTTTGTGTCTCGTTTGTGTTGTTTTGTGTCTCGTTTGTGTCATTTGTGCCATGTGTTATTTTTTGCCTTTTTTGTGTCGTTTTGTGGCTCGTTCGTGTCGTTTTGTGTCTCGTTTCTGTCATTTTGTGTCTCTTCTGTGTCGTTTTGTGTCTCATTTGTGTCATTTTGTGTCTCGTTTGTGTCGTTTTGTGTCTCGTTTTGTATTCTCTTTAGCTGGTTTGTGTCTCTTGGTGTCTTTTTGTGTGTCTTTTTCTGTCTACTTTGTGTCGTTGTTTTGCGTATCGTTTGTTTCATTTCCTGTCTTGTTCTGCTCCTGTTGTGACTTGTGTTGTTTTTTGTCTTGTTTGTGTATATTTGTAAGTTGTTTGTGTCATTTTGTGTAGTGTTGGTGTGGTTTTGTGTCTTGTTTTTGTCAGTTTATGTCTCGTTTGCCATTTTGTGTCTGTAGTAACCCTTATTAATGAAGAAGTCCAGTTATGAATGTCAGGTTCTCTGCTCTCACATGCTGTCAAAATATAACATTTAATGTAAATCAGTTCTAAATATTGATTATCTGCTTTTACTGATCACCAATAATCATTCCGTTCCTAATATTTACTGTATAGTTTAACCTTTTAGTCACAATAATACTTTAAAAGACAGGAAAGGTAGCCATATTTTAACTTATATTTCAGATAAACTGAGGAAACGGCTTCATTTTCTGAAGTTAAAACAGTATAATGAGCTCATGACTGGATTATAAAACACTCCTAGTTTCTAAAAACAGCATTAAAGCTGCATTTCTGGTTGTAAAATAAGCTACACGATTATAAAACTCCAGCTTTTGGTGCTGCGGCTGAGAAAAAGTTCAGATGTTCTAAAATCTGTCAAAAGCCAAACTTTCACTGTGTCGCTTTGGTTTTTTCTCTTCACACACTGAAAGAACAGCTGAGAGTCTCAACGTTTGTCTTCACACTTCGTTTGTCAAGGTCGCTGAAACCGAGATCGCAACACAACACAAAGGAAAATATGATTCAGCCGCGGCACAACAATGAAAAACACAAGCTTATAAAAAAATACAGTAACAGTATTTATGGCAAAAATCAGGCTGTCTGGGATTTTTCTGTTATTTTAACACAACTTTACATTTAGACTTTCATGTATTTATAAACTTTATTGTTTCTACAACAGGTTTTATTTCATGTTACATTTTTATAATGTTTATTTTTATTAAGATCTTATATTCTGTCTGTTATTGCTGCATTACAAGTTCCTGTTTCATGTGTCATTTGTGTTGTTTTGTGCCTTTTTTGTGTTGTTTTGTGTGTCGTGTGTTATTTTGTGTCTAGTAATTGTTGTTGGGGCCTTTTTGTGTTATTTTGTGTCGAGTTTGTGTTGTTTTCTGACACTTTTGTGAGGTTTTGTGACGTTTGTGTCATTTTGTGCCTTTTTTGTGGTCTTTTGCATCTAGTTTGTGTCATTTTGTGTCTTTTTTGTATTGTTTCATGTGTCTTTTATGTTTAAATGCTACAATTTTCAGTATTTTTTTTTAAGATCTTATATTCTGTCTGTTTTTGCAGCGTTACAAGTATGTGTCTAATTTGTGTTGTTTTGTGCTTTGTTTGTGCTGTTTTGTGACACTTTTGTAGTGTTTTATGTCATTTTGTGATGCTTTTGTGTTGTTTCATGTGTCATTTGTGTCCTTTTGTGTCTAGTTTGTGTCGTTTTGTGCCTTTTTTGTGTTGTTTCATGTGTCGTTTGTGTCTAGTTTGTGTCATTTTGTGCCTTTTTTGTGTTGTTTCATGTGTCGTTTGTGTGATTTTGTGTCTAGTTTGTGTCATTTGTGTTGTTTCATGTGTCATTTGTATCCTTTTGTGTCTAGTTTGTGTCGTTTTGTGCCTTTTTTGTGTTGTTTCATGTGTTGTTTGTGTCCTTTTGTCGTTTGTGTTGTTTCATGTGTTGTTTGTATCGTCTTGTGCTTTTTTGTGTTGTTTCATGTATCGTTTGTGTCCTTTTGTGTATAGTTCGTGTCATTTGTGTTGTTTCATGTGTCGTTTGTATCCTTTTGTGTCTAGTTTGTGTCGTTTTGTGCCTTTTTTGTGTTGTTTCATATGTCGTTTGTGTCCTTTTGTGTCTAGTTTGTGTCATCTTGTGCTTTTTTGTGGTGTTTCGTGTGTTGTGTGTCATTTTGTGTCTAGTTTGTGTCGTTTTGTGCCTTTTCTGTGGTGTTTCATGTGTCATTTTGTGCTATTTTTGTATCGTTTCGTGTGTCGTTGGTGTTATTTTGTGTCTAGTTTGCAGTGTTTTGTGTGTAGTTTGTGTTGATTTGTGTCTCGTTTTTCTTTTGTGTTATTCTTTAAGTTGTCAGTATTTTATTCAGCAATGATCCAGACATCTTCTTAAGTTTACATCTTTTTAAAACCTACAGGAAAAATAAAATCATTGCTGTTATTGACTCCAGTCTTTAAGGGCCTCTTGGTGTTAATTTCAAGACAAGTTTGATTAAAGAATGAATAAAATCCAGAACAAATTCAAAATATTCCAATTACAGAACACAAATGTTCCTATTTTTCTGGATTTTGACAGTTTGTTTTCACACTAAATCACATTCTTTGCTTTAAAGAAGGACAAAAATGAAGGCTACAGAGTGGATTTTAAAGATTTATGTTACTTTAAAGATGATTTTACATGAATTTATTTATAGTGTGTGTCTGCAAAACACAGTTCTCCAACATTAATAGGAAAAATGTAAAAAATGAGGAGTTAATCAACATTTCCATGTTAGAAATCAGTAGTGTGTGTCACTGCAGGGATGCTGCTGTAATAATAACCTCAGTGTCATCCTACATTACTACACCTGAACCGTTTCATTTCCTGTTGGAGCTCAACTTCCTGTCTGAAACCTGAAACAGTCACAGACTCACAGTCTCTGTTCGGAGCTTTTCACACTGAAACACCTCCAAGTTAACATCAGACGACACGAACGACAAACCAGAAACAAAATGACCCACAAAACAACATGGAAAAGGCAAGAAACAGCACAAAAAAAGCACAAAACGACACAAAAAGGCCCCATAAAACAACAACTAGACACAAAACAACACAAACAACACAAAAAGGTACAAAACTACACAAAAAGCTCCATAAAACAACAACTAGACACAAATCAACACAAACGACACAAAAAAGGCACAAAACAACAAAAATCAGACACGAAATAACACAAAAAGGCCCCAACAATAACAACCAGACACAAAACACAAACTAAACACAAAACACCACAAAAAAGCAGAAAGCAACACAAACTAGACACAAAATGACACAAACAACCTCACAAAACAACACAAAAAAGGCACAAAACAACACAAAAAGGCACAAAACCAGACACAAAACAACACAAACTAGACACAAAATACCACAAAAAAGGCACAACGCAACACAAACCAGACACAAAATAACACAAAAAGGTCCCAACAATAACAACTACACACAAATCAACCCTAACAATACAAATAAGGCACAAAACAACACAAAATAGACATAAAATGACACAAATGACATCACAAAGCAACACAAAAAAGGCACAAAACAATACAAAACGCCCCAACAATAACAACTACACACAAAATGCCCCAAAATGCCCCAACAATAACAACTAGAGACAAAACAACACAAAAAGGCACAAAACAACACAAACTAGATAGAAAACACCACAAAATGACACAAAGCAACACACACCATCCTGTACTGAATCTGCAGCTTCATATCAGTTGTTTTCTGTGAGTTTGCTGGAAACTGTGGGAATTTTATCAGGAAAACATTTGTTTCAGTTCAATAAATCCACAAAGCTGACAAATGTGACCTGAATTAAACATCAGACTGTAGCTAACAGACTGTTTTCAACCAGTGCAGCATTTAAAAGCACAAACTGATTAGATGAAGATGTCAAACAGGAGAAAAACACCTGAGAAAAGGTGTTTTATTTAAAATAAACTGCAGTAAAATGTGACCAGAGAAGTGCTGGAGTCTGAGCCGGGGTTTGTTTTAGACGTCCGCCCTGAGAAAACACGACGACTCACTGAGCAAACAATGAAAACGAGTTCGGAGCTTCACTTCCTGTTTCTACTGTACAGCAGCAAAACCGTCACCAAGTTTCACAACTTTAATGTTTTACAGCTTCAAACTGCTGTTTCTTTGTGGAGTTTCATGTGTTGTTTGTGTCTAGTTTGGGGTGTTTTGTGTCTAGTTATTGTTTGGGATTTTCTTGTGCGTCGTTTGTGTCATTTTGTGTATTTTTTGTGGTGTTTTGTGTCCAGTTTGTGTTGATTTATGTCTCATTTTTCTTTTGTGTTTGGTTCACACCATTTTGTGCCCTTTTTGTGTTGTTTTGTGTGTTTTTTGTGTCATTATGTGTCTAGTTTGTGTCATTTTGTTATTTTGTGTCTAGTTGGTGTAATTTTGTGACTTTTTTGTGGCGTTTTTTGTGTCATTTGTGTTGTTTTGTGTCTAGTTGTTACTGTTTGGGCCTTTTCTGTGTGTCGGTGTCAATTTGTGTGTAGTTTGTATTGTTTTGTGGTGTTTCATGGGTTTTTTTGTGTTATTTTGTGTCTAGTTGGTGTCATTTTGTGCCCTTTTTGTGTTATTTAGTATTTAGTTTGTGTTGTTTTGTGCCCTTTTTGTGGTGCTTTGTGTATTTTTTGTGTCATTTTGTGTCTAGTTTGTGTCATTTTGTGCCCTTTTTGTGCTATTTTGTATTTAGTTTGTGTTGTTTTGTATTTAGTTTGTGTTGTTTTGTGCCCTTTTTGTGGTGTTTTGTGTGTTTTTGTATCATCTTATATCTAGTTTGTGTCAATTTGTGCTCTTTTTGTGGTGTTTAGGGTGTTTTTTGTGTCATTTTGTGCCTAGTTTGTGTCATTTTGTGTCCTTTTTGTGGTGTTTAGGGTGTTGTTTGTGTCACTCTGTGTCTAGTTTGTGTCATTTTGTGCCCTTTTTGTGGTGTTTAGGGTGTTTTTTGTGTCTTTGTGTCTAGTTTGCGTCATTTTGTGCCCTTTTTGTGGTGTTTAGGGTGTTTTTTGTATCATCTTGTGTCTAGTTTGTGTCATTTTGTTATTTTGTGTCTAGTTGGTGTAATTTTGTGACTTTTTTGTGGCGTTTTTTGTGTCATTTGTGTTGTTTTGTGTCTAGTTGTTACTGTTTGGGCCTTTTCTGTGTGTCGGTGTCAATTTGTGTGTAGTTTGTATTGTTTTGTGGTGTTTCATGGGTTTTTTTGTGTTATTTTGTGTCTAGTTGGTGTCATTTTGTGCCCTTTTTGTGTTATTTAGTATTTAGTTTGTGTTGTTTTGTGCCCTTTTTGTGGTGCTTTGTGTATTTTTTGTGTCATTTTGTGTCTAGTTTGTGTCATTTTGTGCCCTTTTTGTGCTATTTTGTATTTAGTTTGTGTTGTTTTGTATTTAGTTTGTGTTGTTTTGTGTCCTTTTTGTGGTGTTTTGTGTGTTTTTGTATCATCTTATATCTAGTTTGTGTCAATTTGTGCTCTTTTTGTGGTGTTTAGGGTGTTTTTTGTGTCATTACGCGTGTAGTTTGTGTCATTTTGTGTCCTTTTTGCGGTGTTTAGGTTGTTTTTTGTGTCATTTTGTGCCTAGTTTGTGTCATTTTGTGTCCTTTTTGTGGTGTTTAGGGTGTTGTTTGTGTCACTCTGTGTCTAGTTTGTGTCATTTTGTGTCCTTTTTGTGGTGTTTAGGGTGTTGTTTGTGTCACTCTGTGTCTAGTTTGTGTCATTTTGTGCCCTTTTTGTGGTGTTTAGGGTGTTTTTTGTGTCTTTGTGTCTAGTTTGTGTCATTTTGTGCCCTTTTTGTGGTGTTTAGGGTGTTTTTTGTATCATCTTGTGTCTAGTTGGTGTCATTTTGTGCCCTTTTTGTGGTGTTTTGTGTGTTTTTTGTGTCTTTGTGTGTCTAGTTTGTGTCATTGTGTGTATTGTGTGCGTTCAGGACTACTGGAAAGTTGAAAATCTGGTGATTACATCTTTATTTCTTAATGTTTTTACTGTTTTTGACGTTAAATAAAGGTTGAGTTTTGGTGATTTTGTAAAAGAAAACTTGCTTTTAACGCTGCTCGTGGTTTCTAGTTTTCAGAAGGTTAATTTCACCTCAGGCTCGTTTTCTGCTAACATTAATAACGACCCTCAGCTGTGTTTGATTTAATTAGTTGGTGAACTTTACTGCTTCCTCCTTTGTGGTCCCACTGAGCAGCAGATCCTAGAGGCCGCCTGATCAGCTTCCTGTTGGACAAACAGTGGCTTCCTGCAGACCAGCTAAGGTTTACCTTGAAGGACCTCCATGGGCAGCACCGTCCAGGCGTTCTGCAGGTATGAGATGTACAGGTAGCGGGCCGTGTTGCAGGCCAGGCCGATGTACAGAACTCTGCAAGAGAAGGACCAGGTGTAGTTACTGTTCACTCACTCCTTCAAAATAAGAGCTCTTGCTAAAACAGACTTTCTAGCTGCTAATTTGACAACATATTTGCAGGACAAACAACCCGACGCACCCTCTGCTCCTCATTTAACTCAGACTGTTTCACTGTTTGCTCAAATTAAACAGGTTTACTAACAGCAAACCTGCAGACAGAAGCTGAAAACATGATTAATGTGGATTTAAAGGGGAAAATCCAAGCTGGAGTTTCCCAAGTTATTATGGGATTCAAGCTAGTTTGCTAAAACAAAACAAATAACTGATTATAGGAGCTGCTCATCACAAAATAAACATGTCTTCGACTGATTTATTTGAAGGTATTATTACTATTGTTTACACTCATTTACAGCTGTGACTAGTTGTCAACTATTAAATTAATCAATTATATTTAAAACTATTGAGTTTGAGGCGATTTTTTTTTTCAAATAACAGTTGAGATTTTTTTTTTGCCTTTTTAAGGACTTTAACAACAAACAAAACAGAAAAAATACATAAATATTCTAGTTTAACTGCCTACAACCAGTTAAAAGGGAGGTTCTTGACAAATGTTGCATTTGTTTGGCTCATAAAATTATCTTAAAATGTCTTATTTTGGCTAAAAAATCATCAAAAACCTGGAAAAATTCAGCTAAGGAGTTTATATTTAGGATTTTTAGCAAAAATAATACATCAAAATTCTCAAATAAATCGTTTTTTATTATAGTTTGAACTAAAAATAGAATTTATGGTTGCAAATTTAAGTCAAAACATGCTTTCTACACAAAATTATAGCTATTTTTATGACATTTCCTCTAATTTTTCCATCAACAGTTGAGTTTTTATTGCCTTTTTGGGATTTTAAGAACAAACAAAAATGAAAAAATTTATAAATATTGTCACTGAAGTGGTTGTAATCAGTTAAAAGGGAGATTCTTGATTAATTTTTTATTTGTTTGACTTATAAAATGATCTTAAATTGTGTTATTTTGGCTGATAAATCATCAAAAAGCCAGAGAAATTGGTTTACCAGCCCTGATAGTCTGATTAATGCCCACATTAAGTAGAAAAGCTGCCATTAGAGGCCCATGAAAGTATGTTTAGCAATTAATTAAATCTTTTTCAAACACTACGTCCTTTCTCTGTAACTCAGGAGCTGCTCCAGAGTCAACATCAGGTTTCTGAAATCTAACACTCGGCTCTCGAATGTCCAAACCGCCTGCGAGCTCCGGCCTGAAATCCTCTCGGACAGAAAGCGAGCATCAATGACGGCTTTGTCTCCGACGCCGAGGATGGACTGAACTTTACCCAGTTTATTATAGCAACACAAGCAGTGGAGGAGCTCTAATGTGGTGTAAATGATCTAAAAAATATTTCTCTGCATTTCCACACAACACATAAAGGTTTCTGGAGGTCTTTCTTGCATATAATCCACAATTAACAGCTTTAAGTGGGGTATTGTTGGTTCTAAACCTGGTTTCATGTGGAATAGATGGAGAAAAACGTGAATTTTCAGGCTTATTTTCATTCCTGTCCTTATTTTAGTAGCTTAAGTCCAATGATTTATAATCTATTAGGTATTTTTTGGTATAGATGGTCTAAAAAACTCAATTTTCTCCATTTCCACACATTAAGTAAAGCTTTTTGCATCTTTCTTGCTCACATAATCCACATTTAACCGCTTTTAGTGGAGTATTTTTGGTTCTCAACCTGGTTTCATTTGGTCCAGATGGAGGAAAAGGTGAGTTTACAGGTTTATTTTCATTTACCAAAGTCCTGATTTGACCAGTTTAAGTTCAGTGATTAAAGATCTAGACTTGGTTTTGATGTACAAAAAAACTGTAAAATCCTCTTTTTTCCATTTCTGGAGTCATTGTGGTTCTTGAAGTCCATATTTAACAAATCTGAATGGATTATTTTTGGTTCTAAACCTGGTTTCATTTGGACCAGATGGAGAATTAGCCGTATATTCCTCTCTCTTTGTTGCAGTTTTCTTGCTTATATAACAAATTAAGTACAGTAATTAGAGACCTCATTTGGTCTAAATGGTATGAAAAAAATTTATAAAATCATCTTTTTTATTGCTTCCACATGTCGAATAAAACTTTCTGGAGGTTTTTTTTGCTCATATAATCCACATTTACCCGCTTTAAGTGGAGTATTTCTGCTTCTAAACCTGGTTTCATGTGGTCCAGATGGAGATTTAGACGTAAATTCTGCTTTTGTTTATATTTTTATGATTTAAGGCAATCTAACTTTGCTATTCTACACATTTCTTAGTTCTATTCTTCCATTAATGGTTGTTCTGTTTCCATGGAGGTTCAGGACTTTAGACTTCAGAGTAAAATGAAGCCCAGAGAGTAAAAACGTGATCTTACCTGACGTGTCCAACCAGCTCGATGAACTTGTGGCTGGTGAAATAAGCGGCGAGCTCTGAGATGTGGCTGAGGACGGAGCAAACCCCGAACAGGGTGTTGGTTCCCTTCAGGTCCTCCAGGTGCCAGTACAGGAAGCTGAAGACGAAGCCGTAGCCGAAGCCCATGAACCAGGCGACGAACAGCACGGAGCTGTAGCGGACGCTGCACAGCAGCTTCAGCAGGTCGCTGTAGTGGAACTCCTGGTCGGGGCTGATGGGGGTCTGCTCCGAGAAGCCGGACTCGGGTGTGGAGGTCCGAGGGCTGGCCGAGTCCTCCACCACCTCGGGAAGCTCCTGCTGGTAGTCGTCGCCCTTCTCAAAGTAAAACTGCGTGGCCACGATGAAGGCCACGCCCATCAGCACGCCGAACACGATGAAGGCGATCTGGTAGTTGTGCAGCCGGTAGTCGGGCAGGACGCAGCCGACGCCGTCGATCAGGACGCTGAGGTGGGTGTGGTCGATCCAGATGCCCACCAGCAGCATGGCCACCCCCCAACCCAGAGAACCCCACATCCGCTGCAGGCCGTAGCGGTCGCGGGCTTTACCCAGGTACTGCAGCGTGACGGTGTCCACGATAGTGACGGCGGGGGCGCTGAAGAACTCGCCCACGATGATGACGAGCAGGATGAGCAGGAAGATGGTCTCCACCTGGTCCTGGTTGTAGATGATCTGGAACTCCTTCTTGGAGGTGGTGGTCGGGGTGGTGGTGGTCTGCAGGGTGGTGTTCGGTGGTGGCTGGGTGGCGACATGAGGCGAGGTGGCGTTGGTGTCGTCGCTCCGTCTGAACCTGTGCAGGACGCTGAAGTACGAGTCCAGGAGCTCAGGAAGTACAGGCAGGTCCAGGAGGCTCCGGCGGCTCCTGGTGCGGTTGGTGGAGCTGCTCTGATTGGTGGCGTTTCTTTGAGGGAGCGTCGTCGTCTCCAGGGGCGGCAGCGTCGTCATGGGAGACGCTCCGATCTCCTCGCATTTCATCTCGGCCGGTTTGACGAAGCCGATGCCGCAGTTGAAGAACAGCCAGCAGAGGACGGAGAACAGCAGCACGGCCTTCCCCTTCTTGAAGCGGTCGGCCACCACGCCCCAGAAGGGGGCGCTGCAGAACTCGATGAAGTAGCGGATGCCGACCAGCAGCCCGCTGCGGCTGGCCGACATGCCCAGCTGCTTGTAGTAGACGGGCAGCAGCGGGTGCAGCGAGCCGTAGGCGGCGTAGAAGAAGAAGTAGAAGACTTTGGAGACCAGCAGGTGGCTGTTGATGCGGAGACACATGCGCTCGCAGCAGTCGATGGAGTCGGGCTGCGACGCCGCCGTCTGGTGGGGCGGAGCCTCCGAGACGTCATCCTGCCGAGCCATCGACAGCGTGTTGAAGGGCTCGGCCAGAACATACTTCCTCTTCTGCTCCTCCTCGTCGTCGGTCAGGATAGCAACCTTGTCGTCAGCGGCCATATCTGGACGATAAGAAAATGAAGAGCAACCAAATGAGCTGCTGCTGAGTTTAACGTCCTAAAAACACACATTTAATGATGAAAAGTGGATCAAACATCGCAATAATGGAGGGAAACTGAAAGAAATCAAGATATTTTTACAATATTTAGGATTTTAGCAATAAAGCATTTTAGATACACCACTTATTACACTGTATGACACTGTTATTTTATTAGGAATAACACAGTTTACATTTATACTGTTCCTACTTGTGTTTATGTTTTTAGGACAGATTTTTCAACATATATTTATATTTTTGGGACATATTTTTAGAAATTTTTTAGGGCACTTTTCTATTTACATTAATTTTTTTTAGGATACTTTTTCTACTTCTGTTTATATTTTTAAGATTTTTTTTAATACTTTTTAGGACATTTTTCTATTTATGTTTATATTACTAGGACATATTTCTGTATTTATGTTTATATTTTTAGGACATATTTTTGTATTAGTGTTTATATTTTTAGGACTTTTTAAAATACTTTTTAGGACATATTTTTCTACTTATATTTATATTACTAGGACATATTTTTCTATTTATGTTTATATTTCTAGGACATTTCGGTATTTATGTTTATATTTTTAGGACATATTTTTTTAAATACTTTTTAAGACATATTTTTCTACTATTTTAGGACATATTTTTCTACTTATGTTTATATTTTTCGGACATACTTTTCTATTTATGTTTATATTTTTAGTACTTTTTTTAAGGACATTTTTCTATTTATGTTTATATTTTTAGTTCAGATTTTTCTATTTATGTGTATATTTTTAGGACATATTTTTCTATTTATATTTATATTTTTAGGACAAATTTTTTAAAATACTTTTTAGGACAAATTTTTCTACTATTTTAGGACATGTTTTTCTATTTATGTTTATATTTTTAGTTCAGATTTTTCTAATTATGTTTATATTTCTAGGACATATTTCTGTATTTATGTTTATATTTTCAGGACATATTTTTCCATTTATGTTTATATTTTTAGGACACTTTTTAAAAATAGTTTTTAGGACATATTTTTCTACTACTTTAGGACATATTCTTCTACTTATGTTTATATTTTAAAGACATATTTTTCTGATTTTAAAGAAGAGAATTTCTGCTTCATCTGTAGAGGAAACAATAAAAACAACCCTCTCTCACGCTTCTTTCTCTGCTGTAAAAGGTTTTAATACTCTGGAGGTTTTCCAGCATCAATATTTTTTCTCTTCGTCTGGCAGAAGTCAAACAGCCAATATAGCTAAAAATAGATCTGTCTTCAGAGGAACATTCACAGCTTTAAATACTGCAGCTGATTTTTTACACTAGAAAATGCTTATAAATCAATGGATGCGAACGCTATTTCTAAAAACTAGTGTATTTTATTTGTTTTCATAAATAAAATAAAAGTTTCACACATATATAATGGCTTGAAATTGATGACATGAGTCTAAATGTAAAGGTTCATAGTGCAGATTTGAAAGAAAAAAAACACTTAAATAATGATATTATTCTTCCTGTATTTTTAGGAGTTTTTTTGGCCACACAATCCACATTTAATGGCCTTAAGTCGAGTATTTTTGGATCCTAACCTGGTTTCATGTGGACCAAATGGAGAAAAAAGTCTATTTACAGGCTTATTTTCATTTTAGTCATTATTTGAGTAGCTTAAATACAATGATTTTTGATGCATTAGTTGTCTTTTGTGGCATAAATGGTTTAAAAAAATTTTTTTTTCTCTATTTCCACATACCAAGTAAAGCTTTTTACAGTTTTCTTGCTCATATAATCCACATTTAACAGCTTCATGTGGAATGTTTTTGGTTCTAGACCTGGTTTTATTTGGACCAGATGGAGAATTAGACATAAATTCCTCTTTTTTTTTCTATTTCTAGAGTCTTTTTTGCTCTTATAGTCCAGATTGAACAAGCTTTAGTGGAGTATTTTTGGAAAAGGTGAATTTACAAATTTATTTTCATTGTCGTCATGATTTCAGTAGTTTAAATGCAGTGATTATAAATCTAGACTTGGTCTAAATGGAATTAAAAAAAATTTAAAAACCCATTCTTACTACTTCCACAGACCAAGTAAAGCTTTTTGCAGTTTTCTTGCTTTTGGTCCAATCCTTATTTCAATGTACATAAATGGAATAAATGTGTTTTTAATAGTCTCTTTCCACACACAGAGCAAAACGTCTTGTTCATATATTCCAAATTTAACACATTTACGTTGAGTTTTTTTGGGATCTAGATCTCATTTCACGTTGTCCAGATGAAGAAGAAGCTGTAAAATCATCTTTTTCCAAATGGAATAAATGGGTTTTGAACAGTCTTTGGAGTGTTTTTGTTAATAAAATCCAGGGTTAAGGGATTTTACTGCACCGGTTTTCTTATCTAAACCTGGTCTGGTGGTTAAAATGTCATTTGAATGCAAACTTTGGACCCTTAGAGGAACCCAAACCCTATTTATGATCAACTCATCAATCAAGCTTTGCAATATATCTAGTGAAAACTGTTTTACAAGCAGCTGAGGAAACATAGGAGGTGAAAAAACAGATTTAATGCAGACCAAAATGATAAAATAAGACAAAATACTGGTGTGTAAAGAAAATAAAAGCAGCACAATGTACAAAATAATCAAATAAATGAAGCTACAATCTATAATACAGACTATCTGACTAAATTAAAGCAGAAAAATAAGTAATAATGTGTATTTTGAGGACCCCTGCAGGTCGTCGGACCACCGTTTGGAAACCGTCTGATGTCTACGCGGAAGTACGAGACATTTGGAACAAAGCCGCAGCTCATTTTAAACCGACACACCAAACTGTGTTCATTTAATGGACAATTTAAGGAAATTAGCTCAAATATCGCAGCTAATTTAAACCGCAGACATTTATTGACTGTAAATATAAAGACTTGTGCTGCTTGTGCCGCTAAATTAAACCATTAAACCGCAATTTAAACACCGTTAATGTAAAATAAAGCTGTGAATTTAACAATAAAGCAGATTAATTAGCTCACCTGCTCAGGTCACCGCTCCCATTAAACTATGACTGCGCAGTTTCTGTTGGATTTTTCTCTCGTCTTTCGGACATTTTTCACTAAAAAGATAAATAAAAACCGTCAGAATTAATAGTCTGAATTAGCGGACAGTTTATAAATTCACCCGCCGAGGCTTCATAGTTTTGTTCCGGTGTGAATTCTCAGAGTTTCTCCGGTTCTCGTCTCTCTTTGTAGTGAAGAACAACAGCAGCTCGTCAGACCGAAGCTTCCACCTGTCCGCACCGACACACCGTCAAGCCGCCATCTTAGCGACGTCACAGCTTCCGAGAGGCTTCTTCAAAATAAATCTATTATATTACAAATTACATACTATATGACACTACAATGCATTATATTATATTATATTATATTATATTATATTATATTATATTATATTATATTATATTATATTATATTATATATTTTTAAAGAAATTTTATTAGAGTACAATGCGCTATATTATATCATATATTACACATATTTTTAATAAATTATATTACACTAGAATACATTACATCATTTTAATAACTTAAATAAATTCTATAACATTATGATGTTTTTTATTATGTTATATAATTTAAATATATTCTATGACACTATAATGCGTTATATCACGTTATATTGTATAATTTTAATAAATTATATTACACTACAATGCATTATATTATTATAGATTATATATTTGTAAAATAAATGGTATTACATTACAAACAATTATATTACATATTTATATAAATTCTATTACACTAAAATGCATTATATAATATTATTTTTCCTAAATTTTACTACACTACAGTGCATTATATTATATGGTGTTATAATAATTAGATATTTTTAAAATAAATTGCATTACACTCCAACACATTATATTACATTTTTTTAAAAATACATTACACTATAACTGCAATATATTATATATTTTAAATAAATTCTATAACACTATCGTATTATATTATATTGTAATTTTTTAAATAAATTATACACTACAATGCATTATATATTATTTGGTATCATAATAAATTATATATTTTTTAAATAAATTATATTGCACTACAATGAATTATCTTACAATATATTTTTATAAATTCTATTACAAGGCATTATATTATATTATATTTTCAAAATAAATTTTATTACACTACAATGCATTATATTATATATTATATGACAAAAAATAGGAAACCAACCAGCTCAGACACACTGAAAAAAATGTCTAGAAATTTTAAAATCAGAAACTATGCCGGGATATTTACCAAATTAAAGCTTATTTTTATCCAAATCAATACGATGATTTGTCTCAACATATTTTAATATTTAAGGCTGAAAAGGTCCTATTTGCTGCCAAAATCATCACGTTTTTGTTTTTTTGTTTTTTTTTTTACAATATTGCTAAGAATTAAATAAAAATAAAATAGATTTTCAAATGTGAGACTCACTGATAATTTTATTTAAAAAGGATTACAGCCTCACAGTTAGTATTTATTTAAGCCTCCATGTTGTTTTTCAATGCTTTTATTTTGTCCATATTTGACATCAGTCTGAGGTGAATTCTGCCGGTTTGACTTCTGACTCCTCTTAAACGTCTCCAGTGTCTCAATTAAAGGGAAACTTCCATTAATAACAGTCAAAACATTGGAAAACATCCCAGTAACTCATTTTAAAGACACACTTCCACTTTAAAGCTGAGCCTGGACTGAATGTAGGAGTCTCTGTGGGGAAGATGTCCAATAAAAATAAAATATTAAACCACCATTTGCCTCTTTATTATGATTATTTAACATTTACGCAGATAAATATTTAACTTTTGATGAACCTCACAGTAAAAATAGTGCTCAGATTTAAACAAACACAAGACAAAAGTGCCATTAATGGAATAACGGCAAACAAGGTCAACTTTAAGTGGAAAAAGTGTAGATTTTGCTTCTTAACTTCTCTTTAAAGTTGTTCGATTTTGGTTTTCTGTAACATATTTGTGTTGACCTGCTCTAGATGTTTCAGTTTTGCATAATTAATCCTATTTTTGACCAGACATTTGTTTTCCTTTGTGTGAAAATCCCATTAAATCAACAAAACATGGCAGAAAAATGTATTTAATCATTTCTAAATGGCAAAGAAACAGACAATCATCAGTGTTTTGGGGGATTTTTTTGTGTGTAATTCATTAAAAAAGCTGTATATGAACATGCAGGACAGCAGGAATAGTGCTAATTTTAACTCAGGTGTACAGAAAGGTGAGTGGGAGTTCCTGGAAAACGTCTCGTTGCCAGGAAACGACCTGCCGCACCCAGCTGCTGCCAGAAAATGATTTGCATTGCAGTAAAACCTGCTCACCTGTAGGGGGAGCTGCAGACTTCTGGAGACGACTTCTGGTTTCCTGTTTGCAAAATGTTCAAAAGTATAAAACTTTAACGACACACAGACTGTGATTAAATGACATGAATTCATATAAAAAAAGAAACACTCAGTAATAAAGTTGTTAATATTCATGTTAAGTTAATTTTTGGGGAAAATATGCAGCATTTGAGGTGTTTTTGGAGGGAAAAAAAGTAAATTTACAGGCTTATTTTCATTCCTGTCCTGATTTTAGTAGTTTAAATACTGAAATTTGTTATCTATTAGTTGTATTTTGTGGTGTAAATGGTCTAAAAACGATTATTTTCTTCATTTCCACACACCAAGTAAAGGTTTCCGCAGTTTCGTTGCTCATATAATCCACATTTAACATTTTAAAATGGAGTATTTTGGTTCTAAACCTGGTTTCATTTTGACCAGTTGGACAAAAAGGTGTATTTACAAACTTGTTTTCATTCTAGTCCTGATTTGAGTAGTTTAAATAGAGTAATTAAAGATCTAGACGTGATATTGTGTGGTCTAAATGATATAAAAAACTGTAAAATCCCATCTTTTTATTGAGTAAAACATTCTGGAGGTTTTTTCTTGCATTTCATCCACATTTAGCAACTTTAAATGGAGTTTATTTATGTGCTTGTTTTCATCTTAGTCCTGATTTGAGCAGTTTAAATACAGTGATTCTAGATCTCATGTGGTCTAAATGTCATTAAAAAAAACTGTAAAATGCTCTTTGTTTATTGCTTCCTCACATCAAGTAAAACTTTCTGGAGCTTTTTCTTGCATATAATCCACATTTAACAGCTTTAAGTGAAGTGTTTTTGGTTCTAAACCTGGTTTCATTTGGTCCAGATGGAGAATTAACTGTAAATTCCTCTTTTTTTCTATTTCTAGAGACTTTTTTGTTCCTGAAGTCCAGACTGAACTAGCTGAAGTGGAGTATTTTTGGTTCTAAACCTGGTTTCATGTGGTTCCAATGGAAAATTAGCCATAAAATATTCTTTTTGTCCAGTTAAAGAGAGTTAAATGATGTATTTTCTGTATTTTTAGGAGTTTTTTGGCCACCTAATCCACATTTAATTACTGTAAGTGGAGTATATTTGGATCTAAACCTGGTTTCATTTGGATCAGATGGAGAATTAGCTGAAAATTCCTCCTTTTTTAATTTCTAGAGTCTTTTTTGTTCTTATAGTCCAGATTTAACAAGCTTAAGTGGAGTATTTTTGGATCTAAACCTGGTTTCATTTGGTCCAGATGGAGAAAAAAAGTCTCTTTCCAGGCTTATTTTTATTTTAGTCCTGATTTGACCAGCTAAAATACAGTAATTAAAGATCTAGACTTGGTCTCATTTGGTCTAAATGGTATTAAAAAAAAACTGTAAAATCCTCTTTTGTGTCGCTTCCACACACTGAGTAAAACTTTTTAGTTTAGATTTCTATTTTAAGTGGAATATTTTTGGATCTAATCCAGGTTTGATGTGGTCCAGATGAAGAAAAAGATGCAAAATCTTTGTTTCTATGTACACAAAGGGAATAAATGCATTTTGAACAGCCTCTTTCACCGCATGGAGTAAAACTTCTTGTTCATATATTCCAGATTTAACACGTTTGTGTTGAGTTTTTAATTGATTAAAGATCTAGTCTTTGTCTCATGTGGTCTAAACGGTATAAAACCTGTAAAATCTGCTGTTTTTGTTTCCACACACTGAGTACAACTTTATGAAGCTTTCTTTATCATATAGTTTAGATTTCAGTGTTTCTGTGACATCTATCAGTTAATGTTTGGGGAGAACAAAGTGCATTTGAAGCGTTTCTGGAGTGATTTCCTGCAGTTTGTGAAGAATCAATCTGAACTCTCTTTCCAGGAAGCCAGAAACCCGTTCATGTGGAGCTCAGTAGTCCGACTCGTCTGAAAGATCTCCCTGCTGCGTCCAGTGCATCCCCCTCTTCTTCTTCTTCCTCGTCCTCTCGCCCATCAGCATGGCGGCCACCACGGTGATCACCACGGTGACGGTGATGACGAGCACGGTGACGGTCTCGGCGATGCACAGCTCCGTGTCCACGTCCGTCAGCAGGTAGTCCTGGAGGACGGGCGGCGTCTTGCAGGTCAGGTTGTAGTAGTCGTCCAGGAAGAGCCGCTGGATGCTGCGCAGCTTCCGGAAGACTCTCTGCAGGTCGCAGTCGCAGTTCCAGGGGTTGCCCTCCAGCAGGATGTGGGTGCTGTAGGTGTGGATGCTCAGGAAGGTCTTGAAGTAGACGGCCGACATGCGGTTGTCGGCCAGGTTGAGCAGCGTCATGCTGGTGAGCGGCTTGAACACGCCCAGCTCCGTGTCGCTGATGCGGTTCCCGGCCAGGTTGAGGACCTCCAGCGAGCGCAGCATGGAGAAGATGCCGCTCTTCAGCGAGCCCAGCCGGTTGTCCTGCAGGTGGAGCTGCCGCAGGGCGCTCATGGGCGAGAAGGACCTCACCTGGATGCTGTGGATGCCGTTGCTGCTCAGGTTCAGCCTCTGCAGGCCGTCCAGGTGCAGGAAGCTGCGGCTGTCCAGGCTGGTCAGACGGTTGTGGGAGAGCTGCAGCTCCCGCAGGAAGACCAGGCCCACGGAGAAGCCTTCGGTCAGCGTGGAGATCCGGTTCCGGCTCAGGTCCAGCTTCTGCAGGAACTCCAGCTGGGAGAAGCTGCCGTCCTCCACCAGGCTGATGTTGTTGTTCTGCAGCAGCAGCACTCGCAGCTTCCGGTTGCTGCTGAAGGAGGCGGTGGTGATGGAGGAGATGAGGTTGTCGGACAGGTCCAGCAGCTCCGTGGTGGTCGGGACTCGGCTGGGCGGCTCGGTCAGCTGAGCCCGAGAGCAGATGGTGAACTTGAGTTCTCCTCGACAGTCGCAGCCGAGATCACACCAGGAGCTGTGAGAGCTGCTGGACGCCTCGGACAGCAGCAGCAGCAGAAACACCGACGGCTTCATGGCTCTGAAACGACAAGGAGGAAACATCTGAGGCCGTGGATCTGATGAACCACCAGAACCTCACTCTTTATGGGCTCATTTCTGGATCTGAACTGGACCTAAAGCTCAACAGACTTCCTGTTTTCAGTCTTCACTTCAGTTTCTGCAACATCTTCTGGGTATTTCTGATGTTTCTCACTTTCAAAAGGCTCTTTTCACCCATTCAGCAGCAAAACCTGGCTGTTAGAAGATGATCTCAAATCATCTCCATGTTTCTGTAGACGTTAGCAATTGAGAAAAACAGACAATTAGAGAAGCTGAAGGTTGTGAATGTTCTCCTCATCTGTTGATAGATAATCATGTGTGGACGTCCAAGCTGTCAGTGTTACACAACATTTAATGAAACCCAGGGAAGCAGAATTATCCGTAGATCACAGCGCCTCCTTCGACTGATCCGGCGGGAAATCCAATAATCTAGAAGTGACGGATCAGCAACGGTTCTGAAACCTCTTAGAAAGACGAACAGAGAACCATTTGTGAAGGAAAAAAGTGAAATCTGGTGTAAAAAGGATGGAAAAAAGGATATTTGTCTTGAATATTTTATTGACATCTAACGTTTTATTTGACATCGTTATTTTACAGATGTTTTCAATTAATTTTCCTGTTTTGTTAAATCACAGGAAATAGTATTTATATACATTTGAAATTTCAAAATAAAATGTCAAAACAAAATCTGTTATTACAAAAACAGAATTTCTTCTTCTACAAGTGTTTCACTGTATTTTAATTTTGCTAAAAATATATGTATAATTACAGATTTTTGCTGCTCCTCTAAAAAAGCCCCTACACATTTTATTATTATTATTATTATTATTATTATTATTATTATTATTATTATTATTATTATTATTAATAATAATAATAATAATAATAATAATAATAATAATAATAATAATAATAATAATCAGATTTTACGTCTTTTTTTTATAATTATTTAACAATCATGCAGATAAATCTTTACCTTCTGATGAACCTCACAGTAAATTATTGCTCAGATTTAAATAAATACAAACAAAAATGACTTTAATGGAATATTATGAGAAACAAAATCAACTTCTAGCGTCAAAAATGATTTAAATTAAGTCTCTATTTAGCCTCTGAAATTCCGTTTAAAGCTGTTATTTTTTTAATTGAAATCAGATTAAAATATTCTAGATGTCTCAGTTTTGCCATAGAAACATTAATTAATCACATTTTTGACTATATATTGTTTTTGCTTTGTATGAAAAACGCATATTAAAAAAACATGGCATAAAAATGGATTGAAATGTGTTTAATCATTGCCAAATTGTAAAGAATTAGACTGAAAATCCAATAAAAGCGACCATAATCAGCATTTTTTGGATTTACAGGCTATTTTTTGACAAATTTCTACGAGATTTTCAGTTCTTTATGGGATTTTTATTGTATTTTCAGCTTCGTGTCTGGATGTTCATCAGTTAAAGGGATTTTTTCCACATTTTAGCACCAGATTTATCCAAAAATATCACAGATTGAGCATCAGAATGTGGAAGATTGATGAAATTAAACCAATAATAAGTTCAGTTTGTCGCCTCCAGAGTTTTTCCTCTGAGTAAATTAAATAAATTCAGCTTCAGACAGCAGCAGGATCCATATTAGTGTCATTTATTAACATTTATAATAATAAATGATCCCTGACATGGAGACAGGATGGATCAGGATCTGATAGCAGATCACAGAGTGAACTTTACTTCACCTGGTTTATAAGCTGAGGGTAAATCCTTGGGAGTAATTACAGTATTATGTATTAGATGTCATGTGATGTTCTAAATGTTGCCTGAAAAGTGACTTAAATCAGACAAAACGAGTGTAAAAAAGAGTTTTAGTGTCTAAAAGAGCAGAAATACAGTGAGACCATGACATAAATATGAATAAAAAAGCAATACAATATTAATGTCTATTTAAAAAATGCTTTTTGTGGTACTACAACAGTTAAAAAGTGTATCTGAGCTGCAGTAGTCAATGCTGTTACTAGAAATTACATTTTTGTCCCTTTAAACTGTTGCAATGTTCACATTTCTTCTAATTTTTCTGCTGCAACTCGACTGCGTTTACTTTGACTACAAAGTGAAGTTATCAAATTTTCAGTAAATAATCACGTTTGACATTTTACATTTAGCTAAAGCTGGAAAATGTTGTTA
The DNA here is from genome assembly GCF_022539595.1 of Amphiprion ocellaris. Lineage (NCBI taxonomy): Eukaryota > Metazoa > Chordata > Actinopteri > Pomacentridae > Amphiprion > Amphiprion ocellaris. The sequence continues at coordinate 20,504,455 of NC_072789.1, read as the reverse complement.
AAATGAAGTTGCAGAGGAGCTCATTAGAGAGGAATCAGATGATTACATGTCATTTGGATCATTTAATTGTGAGCTATGAATTGAAGCAGATGGTTGTGTGATTCCAGCTCAGTGAATTCAGAAAAGAAAAGCAGCTTTTACATTAAGAGAGTGGAGCAGAGAAAGTTCCTTTTATCGCCTGTGAGGTTAAAACCAACCTGCTCCAGCTCCAAAGACATCAATCTGATATTTGTCTGCACAAAAAGGAAAAAAACCCACAAAGGTTTGTTCTTACCAGCAGCTGCTCCGTCCGTCGTCAGCATCCAGCCGGCAGCAGGTGGAAACTGGACTGACGGCTGGAAAACCCACAAAGACGGAGGAGGAAAGAGGTCGTCAATTATTCACCAGGCGGCAGCGCTGTGGGAGGAGGTTATGAGAACAGAGCTTTGAGAGATTGAAGCCAAACTGGGCCACGGAGACGACAATTAGAAGGTCTGGACGGATCTGATTGAATGCAGAAGCGTTTATCTGCAGGTCGTTTATTCACAGTTTCATGCTTTCAGTCACTAAAAGATGGACGGTGGAGTGTTGTTATCTCGTTTCATTTGAAATCCAGAGCAGAAAATCCCTCAATAAAATGTAAAAAGCTCTTGACTTTTTATACCGAAGTTTCTTATGGAAACTAAAGCCCTTAAAACATCTCAGTTTCATAGGAATCAAAACCCTTAAAAGTATTCTGTTTTCATAAAGCAGCAGTTTCTCATATTATTCAAAAACATCACCTTTCAGTGAGATACTCCTGTGATTCAGTTGCTTCTTTGAAACAAAGATAATAAAAATAGTAATCAAAACCATCACTTCTCAGTGAGTTTCGTTACTTTTAAACAAAGATGATAAAACTAAGTATTCAAGTTAATCACATTCACTGGCTTATAGCAGAACTTGGTTATAAATCTCAGATTATCATATCACAGTGTTTCCTCATTTAGCTGTTATTCTGCCAGAGTCTCACCCTGATGGCTGATTCTGGGATCTCACACCTCCATTCTTCTTAACAGTGAGCTTTAAAACGGGGAAAATGATTATTTAGCTTGTTAAAAATGTAAAAAAAACAAAAACAAAAAAACAGACAACATGGAATAAAAATGTGTTTCAAATGGAAATTCCTGTTCAAATGTTTAGTAAAAGCAAAAAAAAAAGATTTTAGTGTTTATTTATAAATGCAAAAAAAGCAAACTTGTAAATGTAAAAAAAGATGCTTGTTTGAAACTGTTATAAAAATATAAAAAATGGCTTGCTTAAACACTGAAATGTAAAAAACTGTGCTTAAATGTTAAAATAAATGTAAAAATGTGTTTAAAATGTAAAAAACAACAGCTTAAACATGTTTCTAAAACACAAAAAACATATTTAAACTGTAAAAGGCTAAAAGAAATGTACAGAAATGCAGAAAAAAAGTAAAATCTGTGTAAAATAAACGATGCTTGTTTAAAACTGTTACAAAAATATAAAAATGCATGTTTTAACATTGAAAAAGTGAATGTTTAAACTAATAGTTTAAACAAACTAGAATGCAAAAAAAAGATAATTTAAACAAAAAATGCCAAAAAAACCCCTAAAATTACATGATGACATTGACATGACTAACATGTCATAAAAACGTTTTTCAAACATAAATTCCTGTTTAAATGTTCAGTAAGGGCAAAAAAACAAACAAATTATATTTCACATGATTTCAATGTTAAAGTGCATTTTAAAATATTTTTAGATTGAAAATGTGAAAAATCTGTTTACATTTACAATAAAGCTTAAATAGCATAATACCATATGTGAAATGATGAAAAATTAACTTGTTTAAAAGCAAAAAGACATGTTCAAAGTGTTTCAAAAAGTTTTCAAATGTAAAAAGGTGTGTTTAAATGTTAAAACACATGAAAAATGTGTTTAAAATGTTTAAAAAACTGTTCAAACATGTTTCTAAAGTGCAAAAACACATATTTAAACCGTAAAAGGCTTTAAAAAAAAAAAGTGTCAAATGCCCATTTAAAATGTAAAAAAACAAACGTTTGAAAATGTTTCTAAAATGCAAAAAGATATATTCGAATTGTAAAAGTTGTCAAATGCGTGTTTAAAATGTAAAAAATATAAAAATGTACAGACATGCAGAATAAAAAGCTCTTCTGTGTAAAATGTAAAAAAGATGATTGTTTAAAACTGGTAGAAAAATATAGAAACGCTTGTTTAAACATAGAAGAAGTGAATGTAAATGTTTAAAATGTCTGAAAATACACGTTGAGAAAGGTTATCTTCACCATGTAAACATTTGAATAATATAATGCACACAGTAAATAATGTAAAACGATGCGTTTAAATATCTAATCATTAATTATCCTGTAATTACACTAATACATGTGATATTAAATGTCCTGTTTTACACATTTAATGGGTATAAATTTACATGCGGCTCAGAAGAAGCTCAATGATGCAGAGAATAATGTAAATAAAAGCAAAGAAACATGGACTGGGTCGTTCTCTGGTGCTGAAACTGATTCTTTACTTCCATTGGAGGCGAACATCAGCCCAGATGTGACTTTATTTATTCCAACGTGTCGGACGGACGATGAACCTGTCGGTCACAGAAAGATTACATTAATACGTCTAAATCCTGGGAACGGATAAAGCGCCTGATGATTGAGGAATCAAAGCTCACCCTGCGGCTCTTTAACCCACATTCTGTTCTGCTTTTTAGCTTCTAACTGAGTCACATTTATGGGATGTTTTCAGTTCCACTGGTCCGGTTCTTTCTTAGAAACACTCCATTAAAAGTGTCAGAGTGAAAATATTACCCAGGAAAAAGGCACAAATAACGAATAAAGTGCATTCATTAGACAAATGCTGAACAACGCTCACTATTAGTGATATTAAACACTATTAAATTACATTAATCAACCACTTTTGCTGATATATTAATGTTTGAGCCGTTTATTAAAAATAGTTTTTATATATGTTTGGGTAAAAATAATCTAAAATTCTTCATATTTTGGAAACTTATAATGTGTTTTACATGAAAAAAGTCTAAATTATATGCCTGAAATGTTAAAAAAAAAAAACTAATATGAGTGTTTAAAATGTTTTTAAAAATGCATTATTGACCCTGTAAAACCCACTGTTGCAGGAATACATCAGTTTTACTCTTATTATTTTTATTATATGTGTGTGTGTGTGTGTGTGTGTGTGTGTGTGTGTGTGTGTGTGTGTGTGTGTGTGTATATATTCATCTACAAAATGTAAAACAAAAAAAATGTAAAACGGCGTATTTAAATGTCAAAACGTAAAAATGTGTCTAAAATCTTTTAAAACAGCTAAAAACTGAGAGAAAACTCGGCTTTTCTCGACTGAAAGTTTGCCAGCAACAGTTTAAAATGAGGGAAAAAAGGGATTTAAGAGGATTTAACTGAAAGCTACATTAAAAATACATCTTTAGACATGGAGGAGATAAATAATTAACTAAATAAACATGTAAATAATCAACAAGAAGCAGGTAAAAGCTGTATAATATTGTGTTTAATCTGCTTTTTGTGCTTTATTCTGCGTTTTTTTTTTGTTAATGTGTGTTTTTGTGAACATTCTGTGCCGTCGCCTCCATGAGAAACTCAATCTGCAGACGGTACAGTAGACTATATTGGATGTCGGTGGAGATCCGGTTTCACAGCGACCTGAATAATCGAAGCTGCACAATAACAGCAGCTGGAAACTAGTTTGGTTTCCTTCTACTCTTAACGGGATTATCCAGCTCCTAACGGCATCAAAACCTGCCTGAAATGATCCCAATGAGTGGAGTCGATGAGGTTATGAGGGAATAAAAAGTAGGTTTCTGTGCAAAAAATAAAGGAAATAAGTCATAAAGCAAACCCCACTGCTACTACATGTACTAATAGTAGTGCTACCTCTGTTGTATTACCTGTACTGGTCCTAATCCTGCAGATCCAGATGTGTTATCAGGAGGATTACAGTAAGACAGTGGAGCACATGAAAGCTCCATGAAGACGTTAATCCCCGTGACGACGAGGATTACCTCCCTGTATTCTGGGGAACATTAAAGTCTGACACTTCTTTATGCAGCTCACTGTGACATCAGCTGATTTCTTTGTTGTTGCTTTTTATTTACCTGAAACATTCAAATAAATATGTTTTATCATGTTAATAAAGTGTCCAAAGCAGCTCACAATAAGTGCATTTAAAAAGGCGTTTAACACTAAAACTGTGAATGCATCTCATCCAGAAAGCAGGAAGGAGAAGCAGAAAGTGAGACTATGGGATATAAATAATAGTTCTTACTGTCAGCCAGCAGGGGGCGCCACAGGTCTGTTAGAAAACAAGGAGGTCTGTCAGCAGAACAGCTACAGGACGGTTGTTTTTCACGACAGCGCCACCTGCTGAACTAGAAAACTAAGGGAGAGTTGTATTATTAACTGAATATTTTCTTACAGGATGAATGATAATAAAGTTTTATTTGTTCAATGCAAAGTTAACATTTATTAGCAACTATAAAGGCTGTAGCTTCCATCTTTATGTTGACCTCATATTAATTACATAAACTGGCGTTAAACTGTGGGATAAAAAGCATTATTTTGGGTGAAATTAACCTTTATTTTACAAAGCAGTGACAAAACGGTAGATCTTTTGGTAGAATAAACCTTTAAACCACAAGTACTTTGAAAATGTATTATTTTGGGTGGAATAAACTTTACCAGCAAAATAAATCATAGGTAGATGGGCAATGTAGTATTTGAGTGCAATAAACCTTCAAAACCTGACAGAAAACAGAATTTTACATGGAATAAATCTATAAAACCAGAAGACAATGTAGCATTTTGGGTGGAATAAACCCCTGAAACAATAGGAACTTTGACAGAAAGTAGTATTTTGAGTTGAGTAGGCCTTTAAACCATAAGTCATATTATAAAGGACATAATGTGAGTGGATTGTTGTCAAAAACAAAGTAGTAAAGCAGGAACTGTTACTGATTATGGACAGCAGTAGTAGTAATAGTAGCAGAAGTTGTAGCAAGAGTAGCGCTAATAGTTTTGTGGTACGTGACACAGTTGTCTAGTGGTAGCAGGACAACAGAAATACTTGTTGACCCTTGAAAAAAACTTGTTTGTCAGTCTGACCTCTACCCATTAAAGTCAGATAAATCTATGAAACCCTTTCTGACACAGTAAGATTTGTGTTAGTGTCGGAGAACTTGTGTATCTGACAGTCGGAGGTGTTAACAAACGTGATGGCGACTCGTTCACGCCCCTCCTCAGATCCAACATGGCAGCTGTGAGGTTGCTGAGGTCATGAAAACAAGGCTCCAACAGATTGTCCCTGCCGCTGTCAAGTCTTCAATCAGGTCCTCAGATCTGACGGACGGCGACGACGTGGACGTCCAGGATGGTGTCGATGGGTTTCACATGTGTCAGTTAATTACTGCTGCCAGACGGTGTGAAGGCGTGAAGAAGACCATGAAGGAGAATTCAGAATTTCAGTTCAGATTGTCTCAAGACGCTGTACAGAACCCATATGCTGGAAGCCCCAGAGCAAGCCCTAAGGCAACAGCGGCAAGGAAAAACTCACAACAGCATCCACAAAAACTTAAACCGTCCGACTTCTTGCACCGTTTTCAGAGTGATAATAGAGTCATGAATGGTGTTTAGGAGTATCTGGAGGCTCAAGATGTGACCTCCTACCATGAAGACATAGTAAAGCTTGAACATCGGTGGACCAAGCGCATTCAAGCTAAAGGAGACTATGTTGAAAAATAAGTCATGAACTTTTAGAAGTACATTTGTGTTCATCACCACTGTGAGGATAGAAGCAGAAAGACAGCGCCCTCTGAAAAACTACTGGTCTTCTTTCGCTCACTGCTCAGCTGGAATAGAAATCTGTTGCTGGAAAGAGTGAGACCAGTTGATAGCGGACTGGGAAAACCTCCATGTGTCCACGGATGAGATGAATCCCAGAAGGAGTGACTGAACACTCAACACTACATACAAGGTGACAGAAAAAGGTCAGTTTGAGGCAGCTAATTTTTAAATATGTAACATGATTCAAGTAAAAAATCCTTGGAAAAGTGCAGAAAGACCGCAGTTTTCCTGAATCTCTACAACAAAGGCAAAGGCTGCAAGGCTAGCATGAAGTATTATTGGGAAATACAGCAGGTTGAAACATAGTGGAGTTCACCTTTAATACCCTGGACAGAAGAAAAAGTCTCATGTTTCCACCTTCATTCTCTGGATTTCACAACATAGGATTGGATTTCTTTGAAAAATTAACCCTCTAAAATTTAAAATCATCATAAAATCTCATCTTTGGGGCGACAAGATGAAAGAAAATTCCAAATTTAGGTACAGTTGGTTGTAAAGAAACCAAAAAAGCTGTTATTTACTTCAAAAATATTAGTTTTAGTAAAAGAAAAAGTTGACAAAAGATCGTTTTGATCGCGAAGAGAGGAGTTGTCACCATATGTAGAAACTCTGCCATCGTAATGACAAAGACTCTGATAGACTCCTGCTGAGTGTGAAGCCATTCCTTTGAATCATCATCATCACCAGTTTGAGGGCCATCATCACCATCATCATCATCACCATCATCACTGCAATCAGCCGTCAAATTTTTAATTACTTCTGAAGTCAACGGTTCAGAACTGCATCTGGAATTTGGTGTTTTTGTCTTGAAAAGTTTCAGCCACTTTTACACACAAAAAAAGAGCAAGTTTAGAGTTCAGCAATGTTGCTTAGAAATATTGTACAACTAAGATCTTGCTACTGAACACAGATATGCGGCTGGTCTACAAGGTTCAGGTCAGTTTGGTGCAATTCGTTGGGATTTTTGTAAGATACAAGCACCAAAAATGGAAAAAAACTAACTGTAAAAGTGAATTTTTACTTATTTTAAACATCCATTTCTTTCAGGAGACTGAAGTTTGTGTTCTGTCCAGCGTTGGACCAATACTATTTAATTTAGTTCTAATTCCAGTTTGAGAAAAAAGCAGATTTTTGGGTAGAATGAACTTTTATAGCACAAGTACAATGTTTTGGGTGGAATAAACCTTTCAGAACCTTAAGTACTTTGACAGAAAGTAAAAATTTCTGTCTAATAAACTTTTAAAAATGTAAATACGTCAACAAAAAAGCAGTATTTTGAGTGGAATAAAGCTTTAAAACTGGTAATATTTTGTCAGAAAGTAGTATTTTGGGCAGAATTAAAATTTTAGACCCTTATGTACTCTGACAGAAAGTCAAAGTTTGGGTGGAATAAACTTTTAAAAATGTAAGTATTTTGACAAAAAAGCAGATATTTGGGTAGAATGAACCTTTATAGCACAAGTAGTTGGACAATGTAGTATTTTGGGTGGAATAAAACTTTAAAACTGCTAATTTTTCAACAAAAATACTATTTTCTGACCAGTACAGTTGCACCAACATTTGTCTACAAACTCGTGGCACCCACCTCTTATATTACCAGATTTTTATGGCTCTATCAAGCAAAAAAATAAATAAAATTCCGCTAACGGTAATCCAGTGTGTCCAAATGCGACTTTTAACAGAAAAAGAAAGCGCCATGACACCAGTATTCTCTTCCCTCCACTGACTTCCTGTCACTTTCAGGTTTGATTTTAACATTTTTTTAAAGGTTTTTAATGGGTTGGCACCTCCTTATTTAGCAGATTTGTTACATTTGAATCCCCAACTTTAGAGCACTGAGGTCGACTAACCAACTGGACACAGAATTAGATGTTATCTGCTTGATAATGTTAAAAAATTTTAATAATTTCATTATTTTTGGGGGGTAAAATTAATGGCATTGATTTTAGTTCATTGTTATTTGACATGGTTTACTGCTCATTTCTTCTCTTTGGCATTCAATTAAAGTAGAAGTTGAATTTTTATAGGGCTGGGTTTGTTTTCCTTTATTTTATTGTGTTTATTCAGATTTGTCTTTGAGTCACTGTGTTTATGTCGTCAAAGCTTCATTAATTCAAGCTAACAAAGCAGAACTTGGTCAGAATATGGAGATCATCTCTGCTCCGTGACCTTTACAATCTGATGACTCTCTGATCGTACAGCGTCTAAAGTACTTCCTGTGTGACCTCTGACCTCCGTGTGTGTGTTTTAAAGAGTGTGTGTTTTAAAGAGTGTGTGTTTTAAAGGGTGTGTGTTTTAAAGGGTGTGTGTTTTAAAGGGTGTGTGTTTCCAGACAGAAGCCACAGTCGATAAAGAAAACACCTCCAGGGAACCTGGTAAAGGAGGTGTGTGTCGGAGTGAGATTGGCTGAGGACACGACACACACACACACACACAGTAACACACAGTAACACACACACACACACAGTAACACACACACAGTAACACACACACACAGCAACACACTAAGTCTCCAGTGGTCTCTGGTTGTCAGTGTGGATCCATCAGACCAACGGGAGGCCATGACCTCCAAACCAGCTCCTCTCCTAGTTTCTTCTCTTCCTTCCTTCTTCTTCTACTGTTCCTCCATTCATTCTTCATTTCCCCACATTTGTACTTCTTTTTTTGACCTCTCTTCCATTTCTTTTCTTCTCCAATCTTCTCATCTTCTTCATTTTATCTCCATCTTTGCTCTTATCTGCTGTCTTCGTTGTCTTCTCCTTCCCATCTTTTCATCTCATCTTCTGGTTGGTTCTTCCTTATTTCTTCTCATTTTTCTCGATCAGATCTGATAATTCATCCACCTTCTCTTAGTTACTTCCTTACTTAGGTGATATTGCCACGTAATTGTTAATAATTTGAAGCAAACTTTTGTAACGTTGCGAAAACATTTTCTAAAAAAACAAAGACTACGCGAATTAGTGTTGCTTCCATTAACTCCTTTGAAATCGATAAACTATGCTGCATACTTTCATCACAAGGTGGCAGTACAGGCTATGTGGCTGGAAAAATAGAGTAGAAGAAGCAAACAAACCTTTGGCCTCTTACTAGAGAAAAGTTGTAAACATTCTTTCTTGGCCACGTTTTCTGTCCAAAGACAACAAAAAAAACAGCCGATAAGTCGTGTGAGTTCAACGTTCTGATGTCAGAAGAGATGAAATAAACATGTTTCCATCTTTCATGGAGCATCAACGCTTTCTAGAAAAAGTCAAAACTACCTCAAGTAAGTGAAAAAAACTAATAAGCCTCACAGAAGAAACCAGAAAACCCTTAAAACCTTGAAGAAGAAGAAGAAACAAACAGATCTTTGTCCGTCTACGAGAAGAAAACGGGGGAATAAAGTTTTCAGGAACTGTTTCTAATCAGCAAAGACTGCAGGTATCAAAAAAAAAAAGTTTTCTGCTGTCTGGACACGAAGTCAACAAAAGAAACAGCTGATAAGTCCTGTGAGTTAATGTTCTGACATCAGAACTTACTCAGAACTTCTTTCATGAAGCATTTAGCACTTTGGAAATAGTCAAATCCACCTCAAGTGAGTGCAAAAACTAATAAACATGACAGAAGAAGCCAGAAAACCCTTAAAAGCATCAAAGATGAAACAAACAAACAAAACTTTGTCCTTCTACGAGGGAAAATGGAAAAACGTCTTCAGAAACTGTTTATAATGAGGAAAGGTGGATTATTTGGCCATGTTTCATGGTGTCTGGAATGAAACCAGAGAAAGAAACATGTATAAACTGTTTTAGCAAAAAGTCAAAAAGCAGCTCAAGCAAACATGAAAGCTTTTTTGGGGAACTTCAGTCGTTTCTGTGAACTTTTTCCAGTGTGATACTACATAGAAATGCATAAAGGAAAAGCAGCTCGTCTCCTCTATTGGCCCTTTTCTTGTCTTCTTTAACCTCTTCCTGACTTTTCTCCTCCATCTTCATCCATCATGTTTCTTCGTTCACCTCCACCATCATTTCCTCTCCTCTGGTTGTTTATCCAGTATGTAGGTCAAGGTTGTGTTTCCGCTTTCTAGTGTGGACGCTGACACACACACACACACCCACACACCCACACACACACACACACACACACACACACACACACACACACACACACACACACACACACACACACACACACACACACACACACACACACACACACACACACTCTCTTGCAGTATTTTTGGCAGCTCAGCGTGTGATCGCCCCTTGAGATGTCAGAGCTTTTAGGTCAGAGCAGATCTGGGAGCAGCTTCCTCGAAAACTGAAAAAAACCAGCAGCAGGATGCGGAAAATACTCTGAATTATTCAACATATCAAAGTCAACACGGCAAACAAACAAAGACAAACAAACTGTCGAATGATCGCATCAAAGGTTTCGTCAGCGTGGTCAAAAATGATGAAAATATGACTGATGTCCTGTACGTCTGACGTTTTTGATTTGTAGCATTTGAAACTGCAGAAAATGCCTTCTGACAGGTAAAAGCTGAAATTGCACAGAGTTGTATTGTTGTTTCTGTGCAGGTAAAATTTATTTACACCGTCCAAACAAACATCCGTCTAAATGTCTAAATGAAGACGTGCCGGAAGCTGCAGTTCTTCACATGTCCACTAGAGGCTGCTTCCAAAAGTGAGACTTCCATGTTAAAGTGTGCAACTTTACGGCTGAAATAAAAATGTTTACAGCCTGGAATAAAATATGCTTTCAGGCTCTATAGATAGTTTCCTTGTTCACAACAACTGCACGAGGTGAATTTTTAGAAAACTCCTCCGTTTAAAATCTATTAAGGCTTAAACCAGAGCGTTTGTCCATCTTTAAATATAATGTATACGCAACAAACAGTCATGGATTTCAATGATTTCATTCTGACAGGTGAAATAATCTCAGCAAAGGGCAGCCGGACAATAACGTAAACATTTCTGGAGTTAATATACTGCAAATAACTGGCTTTGTTTTCTTTAATGTGGAAGAAAATACATTTAGAATGTTGGTAATACCTCAAAGTTGAACTGAATGTGAACAGAATTTTGGTGTTTTCCTCAAATCTGTATTTCTTCAGCCTTTATTAAGTGTATTATATTCTTAGGTAACAGTTTTAGGGAAATAACATCATTATGTCCTTGTTAATATTAGTGGAAAACACTGTAGAGAGTGAAAACTGCTGCATATATTAATTTTATCATGTGTGTATTTGTCAAATTACAGGATGTTTTGGAACGATTATTTATTGCATCATCCCTATCAAATAAAAATACAACTAAAGTCTACTGCTAAAAAATGTGCCTCAGTGTAGCTAAATAGATTTATTATTGAAAAAATAATGAAATCCATCCACTATTAGTACATTTTTGGGCATTATAAAGCAGATCACGTCTAATTTTCGGTTAAATTTTGTTTTTTTAAATTTCCTGCCAGCAAGTTCTTTTGCAAAATGTTAAAATGCAGTTTTAGAAATGAGAAATTAGCACCAAATCACAGGTGTAAGTAAAATAAAAACAGATGAAGGAAGTTTTCTGCTCCTTCAGTTGTCCGTTTCTGCTTCCGGCATCAATATTTGTCGACCTCTCCACCCGCCTGGCTCGCTGGGTGGACAAAACAAACGCACTGATCCAACCTGTTTTGGCATGTTGACATGGCGGACGAGGTAACGTCACACACACACACACACACACCGGTGGGAGTGTGTGTGTGTGTGTGTGTGTGTGTGTGGAGGTGAAAGGTCAAACCGTGCAGGTGAAGATGATCAGTGAAGCGTCACACTGAGAGAAAACACAGAAATGTCCTGTCAAACAGAATCACAGCAGGAAGCAAACAGAGTCCCTTCAGTCTGTTTGTTTACATGCTCATGTATTTACATTAAACTACAGTTTATCTGCTTTTTTTTTTAGAACATCACAAAAGTCCTGCTTGATTCTGCCTTTGAGGACAAGACTGCAGATTATTACTGAACTAAAAATAAACCTTCTGGAGGTGTACGGCAGATAATACGCCTGATTAATTAAGTGCAAAATAATTTCAGTGTCTAAGTCACCAAGTAGTTTAGCTACTTAAACTTTCCAACTGAGGTCATATTTAACCTTGATTTTGTGTTTCAAAGTGCTGCATCAACTAATTTTATTGAGATAATCAGATTTTTAATGTTTAAAGACAATTAGGAGGTGACACTAAATGGATTTTCAGAATAAAAGTCAGATTTCCTGTTCATTTGCACATCTGGTGAGGTTTTAACCAAACTAGGTTTTTCTTGTTGGATAATTGTGGCATTTTTTGTAGTTTTTTAAAATAGGAATTGATTTATGTGTGTATTTTACATGTTTGTTTGATTTTAAAGAGTCTATCGGGTCACTTGACAGGTTTTGTTTCTTATCTACGTCGCCACAGCTGTGTTTTATTTTTAATTTTGTTTAAGAAAACTGAAAATGTTTGCGCTCACAGTTTGGTGCAGCGAACCGTCCATCAAACGTCTCATTGGCACAGAAACTCGGCGGTGGTTTGATCCGAACGTCACACTGAGGTTGAAGCCTGAAGGCCGAACAGCGACACTCGGTAAAGGTCAGGACAGTCGACTGCAGAGTCACACACATAAACACACACACACACATAAACACACACACACATAAACACACACACACATTAACGCACATCCTCTGGAGGTTTCGTGACCTTTCAGCTCACTATGTGTCGACTTCAACTGCAGCAGGATTTTAGTAAACAGACTGAAAGCTCAGCCGCTGGTGTGACGGATGTGATGTCACTGATGTTTATCTAGAGAACAACTGAGCAGTGCTGCTGCTGCTGCTGCTGCTGTGGTACAATATAAAATATATACTGTATGTATACTGTATGTAGGGGAGAGTGGGCTACAATGAGCCAGTTAAACATGTACATAGTGTACATATACTCCAGGATGTGGGGCATCCCTGGGAATAGCTGGTTTGGATCTAAAATAAACTGGTTTTAAAATATGGCTTCCAACAACATATCTTGTCACTGGAAGTACTTTGCACTGTTCAAACATAAAAACGTTCCCTTACTTCAGGTATTTGTTTCAAAAGCTTTATGTTGTGAAAAACTGACACTTTGGAAATTTGTGTTTCTTGTGCCTTAGCTTGTCATTTTGTAAAGATGTCATTTATTTTTGCTATTTCTTTTATTTTATTATTTGCAAATACCAGAATTTGCACATTTTACATTTGTCTGTCTGATCACATCATTAAAAAAAAAATGAATCGGACATTACAATCAAACAGTTACTCAGTACTTGAGTAGTCTTTTCACCAAATACTTTTGTACTCTTACTTGAGTAAGAGTGGTGTTCTGGCCACATTTGGCACGTGCTAGCTGTCTAAACATGCTAACGAGCTAAACATGAAGCTTCCTCCTTGAGAGCTGCACCTTCTGAGTTATTTAAAGGAGGAAACGTCTCCTTCAGATGTTATTGAGCGGAGTGTGTGTTTAATCCAAGCTGTCTGTGAGCTTCAGCAGCCTGCAGGGAGTCGCAGCTCAGATCTGGGTTACACTGATGGGGGGTGTTTCCTCCCTAAAAGCCTCGCTGCCTGTTAGCACCAGCCATTAGCTCTCTGTTTAAAGCTTCATGACAGCTTACATGGCGCTCTGCTCGGCCGTCTGGACATTTCTGTCACTCAGAGACGCTTGGCGGCGTCAAATTAATCAGGGAGTTCATTTCCACACTAAAGACCAAACTTTCCGTTAACTTCCAGCCCAAACCTCGAATCTCGCTCCCTTATTGATTTCTGTTTTACTGTCTGTAAAACACTCAGAGTCGCCGTGAAGCGCTACCACAGATAAAGCTGGTGTCCATTATTCATCGAGCAGCAGTGTTTTACCTTGATGCTGGGGTGGAGCTAATCCACACCGACAGGCCCACGGGTGGAGAGATATCAAGGCTTCCTGCTGTAGAGATGGGATTTATGGCTCTTTGAAGGGAGCCAGATCTTGAGGAGCCGTTCCTTTCAAAGAGCCGTTCGAAAGACTGGCTCCTTCTTATCTTCATTTATTTTAGAAATCAACCAGGGGTAACTCGTTTTTATCCAGGAAACAATCACTGGTAGCAGTTACAAGATACAATATGGATCTCAATATTTCAAACTTACACATCCCACCAATATATACTCTATTGGTGGGAATTATTCTAAAATACTGATTAGAATTTCATTTGGCCTATATCCCCATGCTTTGACGGTGAGATCACTGTTTTGAATTTTCAGTCACCTAAAAAATTTTGTGGCACAATAAAACTACACAGACTACCGGATAACTTCCATGCAAAACGACTTTACTGTAAAGTTTTCCACACAAGAACATTTTAACAATACAGAAAAAGATATATTTTTTTCATCACTAATATCTCCTTCTCCCTGATAAAGCGGTAAATGTGGCTCCGCTCCAGTCTCCAGTCATTTGGACTCGGGCGGTGCTCACACTCCTCCTCTAAGTTAGCTGCATATAGAGCTGCGTTCATGTGAATGGAGCTGCTGTGGACAACTCAAATTGGGAAATGTCATGAGTCGTTCACATGAAGGCAGCATGGACAACTCAGACTCATTGAGGTGAAACGTAAAGAAAGTGTTGGCAATTTCCACATGCGAACGACTCGCAGCTGTGAACCGGTTCTCATCGTTCACTTAAAAAGAGCCGTTCAAACAACTGACTCGTTCACCAACGTCACATCTCTAATGTGGTGGGCCCAGTGGGGTCAGAGGCTGCTGTAGATGCAGATGTGGAGGCAGAGGAGGCAATGGACACATCAGTGTCACTGCTGTTGTCTGAGTCTGGCTCTGCTCTCAAACCTGTGACCTGCACTGTTGGGTGTTGAGTCTTCAAATGCCTGTGTAAATTATTTGTTGACCCAGACTTGAATGAAATGACTTTCTGACAAATGCTGCATTTAGCCTTACTGTTTTCTTCGCGAGAAAAGTGCCCCCAAATGCTGCTCCTTCTCCTCTGACTCATTTTCAGACGTGTGTGTGTCTTCTTCGTTCGAACAACCGGCTACTACGTTGGCACTGAGACAGAGGCACTCGTGCACGTGTGTTTGTTTTTTTAACCGTGACAGCAGCGTGCACGAGTCATGGCTCCGCTCCTAACCAATGACAGAGGCACGCGGGTTTTTTTTTCCCCACTGCACTGGAGCACTCACGTGAAGAATGCGTGCACAACACTCCTGCGCGTGCGCCCCTCCCCTCAAGTGTTCTGTCTCTAGCGGAGGGGCAGGGAGCATAGACCCTATGCATAGACCGAAGGAGGAGTTAATTTGTGTGCGTCTGCTTTAAACACGCATAGGGAAAAAAGAACGACGGAAAGAACGGCTCTCCCCCAGCCGCGACTCGGCTCTGATCGTTCATGTTTATGAGCCGTTCAAAAGAATCGGCTCGTTCGCGAACGTCACAACTCTATCCTGCTGCAGATCTGCATGCAGACAGGAGGAAGCAGGAACAACAACCGAGGAGGACAAAAATCTGTCCATCAGCACATGATTGAGATTTAACACGGAGTCTGACGGTTAAATCAAACACCTGAATCCAGCGCTGCTCATTTGTGGTTTGGTGCGAGGCATTGTGGGTAACGTAGGCTACAAAGGCTGCAGGTTGATGAAAGCAGGTCAGGAACAGCACAGTGTCCACATTCTCCATCAGGGAACAGGCCTGAGTGGTTATAGATGGCCCTTAAATATTTCATAGCTTTTCTATGCAGGAAGTCCCGATCGAGGCGCTAAATGTCGGAAGCTAACAGCAGCTCGGTGCAAACACAGAAAGTGGAAGAGCGTTTTTCACATTTAAATATGCAACAGAGTCAGTGTGAGGTCGGTTAAAATGTTGAGATTTTCAGATTTAAAAGAAGTCAGACATCAGTCTACGTTTTAGTGCTGAACAATAACTTAGGTGGAGAATTTTTATCTCTAAAACCGTAGTTGCATCTCAATACTAGAGTTTCAGAATAAAAGTCAGATTTGCTCCATTCATTTGCACATCTGGTGAGATTTTAACCAAACTAGGTTCTTCTTGTTGGATAATTGTGACATTTTTACATTTTTTTAAATATTAATTGATTTATGTGTGTATTTTATGTGTGTGTTTGATTTTATAGAGCCCATATTCTACTTTTTATGGATTACATGACAAGTTTTGTTATTATTATTAAGTTTGTTCTGGAAAACTGAAAATGTTTGAGCTCACAGCTTGGTGCATTAAACACAGAGGCTGGATAAGATGTTGAGATTGGAATATTTAAAAGAAGTCAGACATCATTCTCTACATTTTAGTGCTGAATGATAAATTAGGTGAAGATTTTTGATGTCTAAAAACACAGTTGCATCTCATAAACTACCTCACCAAGTAGTTTAGTGACTTAAACTTACCTTTAGAGGTAAGATTTTAGCCTGACTTTGTGTTTAAACGTGCTGTATCAAATAATTTTATAATTTATTATTATTCACAATGAGATAATCAGTTTTTT
Source organism: Amphiprion ocellaris (assembly GCF_022539595.1). Taxonomy (NCBI): domain Eukaryota; kingdom Metazoa; phylum Chordata; class Actinopteri; family Pomacentridae; genus Amphiprion; species Amphiprion ocellaris. Next base: position 20,488,058 of record NC_072789.1, on the reverse strand, counting down.
TTTTAAATTAAATACAGGTAGGAAATGAAACTAACAGTATTTTCAGAATAAAATCAGAGTTGCTCCGTTCATTTGCATTCTTGATTTCTATGCTACTTGAGGTAGTTTTTGACCTAGAATTATTGTACACACAGTAAAATTTCACATCAATAACCGAGCAGCTGTTTCTTTTCTGGAAATGAAATAGAGAGAAATATCAGAAAATAAAATGTTCTTATCGCTGATATTAACCGATATAAAATAGTAACTGCAACATTCCTGATTATGCCGATTCTTGAAGATTTCTCCTCATTTTCTTGTCATAGATGGACATGAGTTTTCTTTCTACTTTGACCCTGCAAAGTCGAGCTAATTTGCTCAAGCCGAGTTGAAAAATTTTATTCAAATTAGCTTCGCAATTTTATAAAAACATGGCCGTGTTACACATTTTTTTCCAGAATCTGTTTCAGCATGATTTAAAGATTAATACTTGATGTACTATTTTTAAAGATATCTAAGCTCAGTCCACTGAGGCTGGAAATCTCAGTTGCTTTTCATTCTACGTTCTGCACAAACATCTTGCTTAATTTGAACTTCACTCGTGTTCTGGCTTTCTTTTATCAGCACCAACACTGAGCTGTCCTGCTAGCGGTAACCAGGACGGCTCGTAATGCTGTCAATGATCTCAGTGAGCGACACCATGGCGATGCGTTTTCTCTGGGCTGCTGCTTCCTGGTCCTCTCCCCGCGGAGCAGAGCTCGCTGTGGCGGCGGCCCGAGCGACGCGGCGGCGGCCCGAGCGACGCGGCGGCGGCCCGAGCGACGCGGCGGCGGCCCGAGCGACGCGGCGGCGGCCCGAGCGACGCGGCGGCGGCCCGAGCGACGCGGCGGCGGCCCGAGGAAGCTGAAGTGGGACACACAACATCTTGCTTGGATGATTGATCACGTCACAAGCAGGCAAAGTTAACCGGCTGAAGGCTGCGGGAGAAAGAAAACTCTCATAAATGATTCTGGGCTGCTCATTAAAGATGCAAGGTCGGCAGCAGACAGCGTTCTGCACTCGGAGACGAGGCTTTATGGGCCTCGGCTTTGTTTTCGCCTTGGGTTTTTGTCCATATTTGCTTGAGAATCTGCTTAGAATTGTTTTGACGCATAAACAAGTCCAAAACGTGCAAGAATGGGAGCTAAAACAGTGAAATAATGATCAAAATGTAGGTGAAGAAGCTTTGGTTCGGCGGATGGCCTCTGGTGTCACTGTGTGTTTGTTTGCTTTCGGCCGGAGTGAGTTCACACATCCACTGGTGCAAAAAGCGTAAGAAAGGAGGGGTGGGAATGGACGGGGCAGCAGCTAAAAGCCTCCTCAGGTTGCTGATGGCGTGCATCACTTCACTGTTTAACGTCTCTAAGGTTTAGTCAAGCAGCTCAGCTCTTATTTTTCTACACAAACCTGACAGAAACACAGACTTTAAGGTGTGTTTTTAGGTTTTAGCAGTTTATTTGTCTCTGTTTTTGTTGTCTGGTGCTTTGTGTTGACATTTTGATGAGCTGTTACTGGTTTTGATCCCAGATAAATACACTTGGAGACCAGATTTTTACACCCAACTCGATCAGTGCAGGCACCAGAATTAAGCAGCTACAATAAAAGAAACAACTGGACTTCACTTTTAGGGTTGAGAAGACATTTTGAGAAACATCTTCAAGAACCTAAAACAGAAGAAAACTGTAAAAATAAAAGCAAATATCTGTAAAATAATCATTTCAGCTGATTCACCTCCATTAAAACTGTCATTTTATGGTCACACATTGTTAAAAAGTCAAGTTTTGAAAAAGGTTTTACCATTTTTCAGTCCTTAAATGCAGTTGCATCATTGTAATGTCAAACTAATGACGGTGCATTTGAGTTTGTCTTCTACGAACATCAGTCATAGATGCAACGGCGCCTCCAACAGGGATGAGTCTTTAATTTAAGGCCAAAATGTGTTGAATTCTCATTTTAAGTCTGTTTCAGTAACAGTTGAGATTTACATGATTCCAAATAAATCATCCCCAAAACACAGACATGCACAGAAAATCTACTAAAAGACACCTGAGTTACAAAAATCTAGAGGTTTCTAAACCAATGAAAACAAATAAATTATCACTGACTTATTAAAAGGTGCACATTTAAATTGGTTACCAAACAAAAGGCACAAAATCTAAGATATTTTTAGTGAGAAAAGTCCAGAGAATAAATATTTGAAAGCCAAGCCATTTTAAATCATCATCTGGTGCTTCACTTTTGTGTTTCCCTTCACATAAATACATTTCCGTCAAAAATGGCTGCAGGAAATTAAGTGTTTGACGCCTAAAATGTCTTTATTTTTGCTTAAAATGTTCAAATAAAACCCATGAACCAATGTCATGTTGATATTAGTGGTGGGATGTGATTACAATTAAAAAAAACAAAAAAAACAAATTAGAGGCTTTGTAATTAATTAATCACAATTGCATTTTTGTCAAATAGCAACCTAACTCTCCCTGGCTGACTACCTGTACTGTCTGGAGGCTGATGGGGGGAAGGTGAGGAGGAGCTACAGCGTCACCTGGTGGGCAGGTGAGGAACCACAGGCTCTGCAGTGACAGGAGGCGGCGTTAATGACAAGACCAACGGAGGCTCAGTGTGATTGCACGAAATCCTTTATTCTCCAGGATCCAAGAGCACATTTCAACACACGGCTCAAAGACAAACTGCATTTTTTTTTAGAAATCTTGTTGACATACGACTACAACCTTCAGTGATAAAAGTAGCAAAATAAAGTCTGTGTGCCTTTAAAAAAAGAAAACAAACAAAACGTAGAGTTTGGTTTCAGAGTTTGAAATGGCTGATGAGAAAAAAAACCTGTGGACAAAGTGGATTTTAAAGATAAAAGTTCTTTTTTTCATCTAAAATGTTGTGTTTTTGTAATACTGTATCTCAAAGTAAGTCTGGGCTTACTGTTATGGCACCACACTGTTTTGCACTAAAGTGACAACCGTCTTTAAACATGACATGAAGATAAAACACACGACTCTTGGGAACAATATTCACACAACATGGAGTCATAAAATGCTTTTTTTTCTACAAGACTACTTTCAGTGCTGGAGAAAGAGTTTGTAAGAGCAGTGATTTTAAAGTACGCCATTAAAAACACATTATATATATATATATATATATATATATATATATATATATATATATATATACACACACAACCATTCTTTTTTTGTCTGTTTTTAAAGAAACAATATGAAATCATTTTATCTTTTCATACAGCATCTGATCTCATTGAATCTGTTTTTTTTTAAATATAAGAAAAGTCAGTTTACAAAAAGAAAAACAAAAGAGGCAAATCTGTAAATGCATTTCGCCGTGGTGACGACTGTCGTCACGAACATCGGAAAAATCACTTTTAAGCACCTTTGTTCTGTAGTGAAATAAAAGCTTCGTATTTCAAACGCCTTTACAGTTTTACACAAGACATTCAAGGATGGAGCGACTGCGGACACCGTGCGCTCACACGTGTCTCATTTGGTTCTTGAATCGGTGCTAAATGCTAAATGCTGTCCCCTCTCCCTCTTTTACCCCCCGAGTCTTTTAAATATCATATCAGAACCGAGCTAAGATACATATTAAAATATAGACGAGGCTAAAATCACACAAAGCATGACTTGCTACCACCTTAAGTATGGGTTTTCTGTGATCAAAACCTCATTTCAAATTGAAGGTCTTGCTGCATTTAATTCAGAAACTTCAGCTGCGTGATGCCAACACAGTCACCTATAAAGAGTTTCAGTACATGTTCACGCAGAGCTCATGTTTTGCCAGTAGATTGATTATGTTCATTTTGTCGTTTTCTTTTTTGCCGGACAAAGTGCGCAAACAACAGCACACGTCAGATGACGCTCAGATGTAGTCGAAACATGTCAGCAAGGTAAGACTCAACCTTACGAAATTTGTCGGCCAAACAGAATTGCCAATCGAATACACCACCCATCCAAAAAAAAATAAAATAAAAAATTGCACTCTAATATTTCATTGGACCACCTTTAGCTCTGAGAACAGCACACGTTCACCGTGGCATCGTTTCCATAAGCTTCTACAATATCACAGCATTTATTTCTATCCAGAGTTGCATTAGTTTTCTGTCCATGTCTTATATTGATGATGGGGAAGTTGGACTGCTGAGCAAAATCTTCTCCAGAACATCTCAAAGATTCTCAGTGGAGCTGAGGTCTGGACTCTGTGGCCCCTTTATCACCAAGCTAGTTCCAGTGCTAGTTTGAAGCCAGAGCCTGACTTAGCACCAGTTCTTTGTGTTTCCACCACCTAAGCACCGGCTCCAGGCTCCAAAAACTGGTGCTTAGCAAGCACCAAGCCTTTGCTGGACCACAGTTAAGAACCTAGTAGGTCAGGGGCTGGGGGCGGGGTTACGGTGACCAACGATCAATGACAGACACACACAATCGCCATTTTTAAACAGCCCAGCGAGTAGTAGTAGTGTTTAGTGTTAGTATTTTGAAAACCGGTAAATATGGATGCCAAATCAAAGCAGCAGTGGTCTGAGGAGGAGACCCAGTTCTTGTGGTCTTCAACTGAAGTTCAGTCGAGGTTAGAGGGAGCCTCATGGACCAAGCCAGTGTTCGAAAAGATCAAGCAAAAGATGGCTGCAGCTGTGTAGCGGAGCCTCGACTGACTCCTCAATAAACTTACAAAACTCAAAAAGGACTTGAGGGACCAGAAAAGCAGTCGGCCAAAAGAATGCCCATTTTAACCTGCTGCATTCCATGATTCCCACCAGGCCCTGAACGCCACAGCCATGCTGGAGTTGCTGCACGACGAGTTTGCCATGCAGACCACCGATCCTGGAAAGTACGTTTTATTTCTCAGTCCACGTGTGAAAATGATGTCTCATGCTCCCTGATCCACTCATTCACACTGTGAGCCCCATGAATCCTGGCATCGTCGTCCTGGAACATGTCCATGCCATCAGGGAAGAAAAACTCCATTGATGGAAAGACCTGGTTATTCAGTATCTTCAGGTGTTCAGCTGACCTCATTCTTTGGGAACATAATGTTGCTGAACCTGACCAACCCCAGATCATAACCCAAACCCCCACAGGCTGGTAGGAACTAGACATGATGAGTGCATCACTTCATCTGCCTCTCTTCTTACCCTGATGCCCCCATCACATGACCTTCTTTCATTGCTCCGGAGCCCAATCTTTATGCTACCTAGCAAACTGAAGCCTTTTTTTCTGATTAGCCTCAATGATCAGTGGTTTTCTTAGAGCTACAGCTGTTTGGTCCCAATCCTTTGAGTTCCCTTTGCATTGTTCATATGGAAATGCTCTTACTGTCACTATTCAACATGTGAGTTCTACTGTTGATTTCCTGCGATCATCTAAGAGTTTGTTCTGACCACATTTGTTCCTTGAAGATGATGGTTCTCCACTATCCTTCAGGTTTTAATAATGCGTTGGACGGTTCTTAACCTGATTTTGGTAGTTTCAGAAATCTTCTTAGTTGTTTTCTTTGCTTGATGCAGGCCAATAATTTGACCCTTCTGAAACAGATTAACATCCTTTCCATGACCACAGGATGTCTTCCAACATGGTTGTTTCAGAAATGAGAAGCTCCTCACTGCATCAGCTAGAGTTAAAGAAGTTGTTGCAGCTGAAACATATTCATCACTGCAGTAATTATCCAATGGAAGACTCTTACCTATTTGCTTAGTTAAACATCCAGGTGGTGACTTTTTTTTTGGACAGGTCGTGTGTAAGAAAACAACACAATGAGCATAATCAATCTACTACGTGGAAGATTTAGAAACGATTGTGTGGAGCGACTGGAAAAGAAAAGAGCACACCATAGATGCAGAGATGAGGATATAAGATGGATGAGCCTCAACATCAAGAACCCCATCCCAACCAAAAACGCAGCAGACATCATCAGCAAAGCGACAACGGCCCTCATCAGAGAGAGGATCAGAACAACGGGAAACGAACTTAAAAAAATCAACGCACAAACTACAGAGGAATTAAGTCATCAGATGACTCTCCGAGGAAGACCACAGATGTAGTTGAAACACGTCAGCAAGGTAAAAAACTCACCCTTACTAACTGTGTCGGCAAAAAACAGTTGCTAATCTTGCGTTTTGCTTCTTAAAAGGATGAACGACGACAAACAACAGAGCGTCTGCTGGATTTGGGGATTTACAACGACCGAGCATGTCACTGAAACACGTTATTATTTCCAGTAAAGAAGCTGCATCTGTTCCAGTTTGTCTGCCTGCTGTGAGCTTTCATGTGCAATTAGTTTTGTTCTGTCGGGTGAATAGTTTGTCGGTGTCACATCAAACGGAAACAACAAAGACAGCAGACTGTCTGGAGGACAGCTGGATTACAGTCGCAGTGATTTCGTACGGAGGAGCAGCGTGGACGGTCGGTCACAGTGTGTCTCTGACGATCAACAAATAGGAGGAGGCTGGTGTTTCAAAGCTCCGTTCAGACCTGCATTCATTTCTGTTTACGCGACGGCTTCATTTCTAAACTTCATGCAGTTGAAGTAATTTCAAGAAGGTTATTTACACAAATTAAAGCTCCAATATTGGCCCCAAAAAACAGTCACAGTTTGCTGCTTGTAAGAGTGTTAAATACCTTCCACAGTATCCATACGAATTAGAGCACATTTCAACTCATTAATTACTTATAATTACCAGACAGGATGGGATGGTTAAATCATTTACTTCACCAAGGCTGCCGGGACGTTTTTATTTTACTGTCTGTAAAAAAGAAGATGATCTTCAGTGTTTAGGAAATCCTAAATAAACTTTAACAGACTGACGAAGCAGTAAAGTTGTGTATCTCATGTCTGAAAAGAGCTTTAGTCATGTGGGGAAAGTCTGACATCTTTGTTTTGACATTAACAAGAGGAAAGCACTCAGAGAGCGTAGTACTCTGCCAAGGCTGCTCAGTCGTTGTATGATTTCCCACAGATGAAATCTTGAAACGATTCGTGGTCTGCAGCGGTCAATTTGTAGTAGGATCGCAATCACATGTAGTCGTAGTTACAGTGACGCCGTGTCTATCTGGCAATGATACAGAAATCTTTAACAAATCTGTGGATCCAGACTATAAGCCGCATCACTGCCAAAATCTAGTCACTTGGTCCTTGTGTCATTTCTGACCTTCCGTGAAAATTTCATCCAAATCGGTTGGTCCGTTTTTGAGTAATGTTGCTGACAGACGGACTAACAGACAGACAAACCAACGCCGATCATCACATACCTCTGCTGCATTCCTTGGCAGAGGAAAAAGAAAGCCTCCTCATGGACATAAATACCTCAGAGCTTACAGTTTGGTTTGACACCAGAATTTAAAACATAATAAAGAAACTGTGCCAAATCCTACATGTTGGATTTTCTGGCTCTGATGCTAAAAAAATTTGCTTTAAATTGTTTTCCACACATGCACAGAATAGTCAAATATAGAAATAAAAAATAACAAATCTGCCGTCCCTCACACACACTTCAGAGCAGATAGTTCCTCAGTCGTAGAATATCTGCTTTGTTATTACAGGAAAACAAAACTTAAGAATAACTTCCATGCACTTCCTCTCCCTCGCCTTCAGTTCTAATCAATTATTTACAATTAGGTCCTTAATGGATTACCGTGTGCGTGGAAGTGCGCTCAGTGTTTCCCACACAACACGACTGCAGGATAAAGTAAGTGGGAGTCTGACTGGCCGAGGCCACCCAGACAAGGCATTAACGGGAGATTTTCACACTGTCTCCGGTCAGGAAACTAAAATGCTTTTTGATGTCTGATTTCTCCGATGGACCAATCAGATCTGGTCTGATTGCGACGTACATGTAAGTGCACAACATCATTGTAAACCTCAAACAGGCTAAAATGCAGCATTAGGATAAACATTGTGATGCGGCGGCCACAGAGGCAACGTGGTTTTTCTGTGGCAGCAGCAATAAATAAAAACCTTTCCGACGCTCGTCCTCTGTTTGTTAAATCTCACTGGAACAATATGAACCTCAGGGATGAAATGCTTAGTTGTCGACACGTAAAGCACCGGGACGAATCTACTAACCCTACAATTAATCTACGCCTAAATGACAAACACTGACGCTTAAATAATCTGTTGGTGTTTTTCGATCCAAGAATCCAAATCTCATGGCTGTAAGTATAAATGTCTTCCAGGAAATATTCCCTGTCCACTTCAAAGCGATCACATTCGAATAGTAGCAGCACGTTGAGCAGTTACTACGCTAATGGAAGCAGCTTGTTCAGGTAGTTTTCTTCCATGCGATTGGCTCGTGGGACGATTTAAATCCACACCAATGGTTTAAAACCATTTCCTGTCACATGGCTGTGGACCTTTTATGAGCACACCATGAGTTTTGATTGGGTTTATTTCCTTCTTTCCCAGCAGCCACTGGTTTAAGCTCACTAAAGAAGGTGGACAAAAATGAAAATTAAATTTAAATCTAGTTGTAGTATCCAGAGTTCTGGACCACAAAGACGGATTAGTGGGTTAGCAGCTATGTTGAGCTGAAAGTCAGAGTTTTTAGTATCACAAAGGCTTTTAACCGGCTCAATCTCCATGGTAACAAATGATGTGGAGAAGATTTACATTGACTGTAAGAAGCGTCTCCCTTTAACCAAATCATTTCCTGACGAGTATTATGAGTGATACAGATTCTCAGCTGAGGGAAAATGTTGTATCTGCAATAATGTTGAGCTTCATATGACTGAAACCACTGAATGAAGACGTGTTGTTACAGTATTGAAACTGTACGCATCGGAAAGCTCTCATGTATTTAGTTGGTGATGCAGAAATTAGAAGTTTGTTCTGTTTATTGCAGCTGAAAGAGTGCTGATTATTCTATTGGTGTTTATTACAGAGAATATCCAATCAGTAACTTTAGTTTCACTTTGAGTTGGCCACAAATTAAAATGCTGCTGCTTCTCCTGCTAAACACATTACACACATTTAACAGTTTTCTACCAGCATTCCTGTCTTGCATCATTTCCAGCAGCAGCTTTTCACCGTCATTAATTTTATATTCCTCATTGTTCTCCATCAAAACAGCCTGTTGACTGAAGCAGCTGAACACGATCGATTCATTTACTGCAGAAGAGTCACATGATGCGTTAAACTCCTCCTTTTTGTAAGAACAGAGTCTGAAGCAGAAAGTCTGAGCAGACAAAGTTAAAAACCACCTTTGTGATACCCGTTAACTCTGACTGAGGTTGTAGTTTTTGTCGAGCTCTCAGGTTGCTCTAATCTAACCAGATCCTCATTGGATGGACAATCCACAGTGTTACTTTCATGAGCACAAAAGAGCTAAATCAACTGGATTAATCCACAGTTTTCTCTGGTTCACTACAGCTTAGTTGTACTTCTGAAGCCTGGTTAAGATACACTACCGTTCAAAAGTTTGTTAGAAAAAGGTCCTTATATTTGAAAGAAAAGCATTTTTTTTTCAATGAAGATAACATTAAATGAATGATAAATCCAGTGTAGACGTAGTTAATGTGGTAAATGACTATTGTAGCTGGAAACAGCTGATTTTTAATGGAATATCTCCATAGAGGTACAGAGGAACATTTCCAGCAACCATCACTCCTGTGTTCTAATGCTACATTGTGTTAGCTAACGGTGTTGAAAGGCTCATTGATGATTAGAAAACCCTTGTGCAGTTATGTTAGAATATGAATTAAAGTGTGAAAACATGAACTTGTCTGGGTGAACCCAAACTTTTGAACGGTAGTGAACATGATCTCCTTCAGCTGTAGTTTAAAAACATTTTCCAACTGGAGTGAACTTAAACCAACATCTGCTGCAGGATTAAATGAATCCTAAATGATATGATGTGGTTGAAAAATGGCCAGCAGCAATGGGAAGGATGCGGTTATAATCACGTTAAAACCTTTGCCTTGTCGTAGTAACTACTGCGGTTGAGTGGAACTGTGTCGTCTCTATTAATTGTGTATTTACAGATCAGAAAGTGATGAGTTTTGGCTTGAGAGCGAAAATCCAGTCGGGTTTACGTTCCAAAGAAACACCTGACCGACAGTCAAGGGCACGAATTTTATCCAAACATGGAAACTTTCAGTGAGAGCACGAATATTATAACACAGTGTGACATGAAAAACACGCTTCTTCTTCACTTATCTTTCTTCACGTACACATTTTTAGGGTGTTTCTGAGTAGCACAGCTAAGACGTCTGAGTGCAAAACAAATAAAAAATGCTTTGAAAAGGGTCTGAATTTTCACTCTTCTTTATCACCACTCAACAATTCCATAAAAAAAAATCACGTTTGGAGAAGGTTTAGTTGTTCCTCTTTCTTTTTTTCTCCTGTACCTTCTCTTCTAGCCTCCACTGACACTGTGCCTTCGTCCGATCAGAGGAAAAATCCAGATTTCTGGAGGTCCTGCAGTGGAGGGAGTTCGTCGGGGCATGAAACAGGAATGTCGCCAGTCGTCACTGCATTTCCGTTGGGCATCAGACACGTCCTGACGTACGCTGCGTTGAGGAGGCAGCCGTTCTCCAGCTGAAAAACAAAACAACGTGGTCACAAGATAAGGATAATACTCGTGTCATTCTGTCTCACACTTTCTATTTCACTTCAGCAATAATTTCAGCTCATTAAAAAGAATAAATGCAGCAATAAAAACCCAGACGAGAAGATCCTGTAGCACTGCAACTCATTTCAAATATGTAAAAGACAGATTCAGTAAGGAAGTGTGGTAAAACCCTCTAAACATTTATTAAAGCAGGAAACGGTAAAACAGGGGTGTCAAACATGCGGCCTGCGGGCCAAAACCGGCCCTCCAGAGGGTCAAATCTGGCCCAGAGGACAACTTTGTGAAGAGTAAAAATTACAGAGACGATATTAACTGCAGATTGTAAATTTGTAAAACTATACATTTAAAATAATTTCTAGACCTTGACAAGTTGTTCTGATCATAAAGTAAAATACTACATTGCTCATTGTTCTTCTGTTGTTTTGTGTCTCATTTTTTGTAATATTTTGTTTTGTCTTTGTTGTTTTTTGACTGACTTTTGTCGTTTGTCTCAAGTTTTTGTCATTTTGTTCCTCATTTATGTAGTTTTGTGTTTCCATTTTGTCTCACTTGTGTTTTTTGTCTTATTTTCATCACTTTGTGTTTTACTTTATTCGTTGCTTTGAGCATTGTTTTGTGCTTTTTTTGTCTCGCTTGCGCTGTCTATTTTTTGTCGTTTCGTTTCTCACTTTTGTCATTTTTGGTCTCATTTGTGTAACTTTTTGTCTCGGTTTTGCCTTTTGTTCATTTTTTTGTCGCTTTGTAATTAAAAAAAAAAAAATTGTCTTTTTTGCTTTGTTTCATGCTGTTTGTCTCATTTTTTGTCATTTTGTTTCTCGCTTTTGTCATTTTGTCTCATTTTTTGTAATGTTTTGTCTTGTTTTGTTGTTTTTTGTCTTTTTTTGTCTGACTTTTGTCTTTTTGACCATAAAGTAAAATACTATATATTTCAGTTCCAGATACCTGTGACTAAATGTGCCTTTGTAGACACTCTGTGATCTGGAAGTTGTAATGTGTAAATGATAAACTGAGGCATAATGTTGTTGAAATTGAACTCATTTTTCTGAAGAAATGGCAGGTTGTTCATAATGTTTGACAAAAAGATAACTAAGTCAATGTGAACATTTTCGGAATGATTTTTTTTTACTCAAACAAGGGAAAAATTTGAAGTTGTGGTTATTTCTAGGTTATTATGCTGTGATTTTACTGGTCACTTGAGATCAAATTGGGCTGAATGTGGAACTAACCTGAACTAAAATGAGTTTGACACCCCTGCTGTAAAAACACACATAAAACTTTCCAACAGCCCTTGAACCAATCATGTGTGACGTGTGATTTGATTGGGAAAATGAACCTAATCTAAGCTTAAAAATCGTAACAATTCATCAAAATCACTGAATTTTAAATGTCTTATTAAAAAATTCATCAAAATTAACACTTAGGATGTTGTGAAAAGCTAAACTTCAGAGCCCTGACAAGTATGGAAACAAATTATAAAGATAAGAGGAAACTAAAAAGTACTCAAGCAACTAAATAAATGCAGAATGGTTTAAAAACCTCATAAAGAGGGACAAGATACATTCAGTACGGTGAAGTAGTTTCTATAAAGTTGATGTGCAGAGCATTGGGAAAAACACAGACTTCATAGAGATTAAAAATAAAAATCTAAAAAGGTTCTAAAAATGTAAAATAGTAAAATATCTATAGTATGTAGTAACACCTTTTTTTCTAGTATTGGTTACATCTGTGGGCACTTGAAAAAAAAATGTAATAATCAAGAAATTCAACCTTTATTTTGTATGATTCATGGAATTATAGTTGCGCCACAGTGTGCAGAAGTTTTCTTTACTTCTTCATGGTTGTAGTGTTTCCACAGAGCTCACACAGAAGAGGATACAAATGTAAAAATGTTTCATATTTTACGAAGAAGGATTGCTTTATTCTGCAGCTACCTGGTCATCCTGTTATTCAGTGAATGAATCATAATTGCCAGTCGTACCGTGAATACAGTCTTGCAGGTCGCATTAGATTTTTGCCTCTTATATCAGCAATAACAAGCTTAAAAAGACTTGAGTGATGGTTGTTTTTGGACAAAAATCAAACCAAACTAATCCAATTATCAACCGATAAGCCTGCTACTTGAAGACAACAAACATTAGCTGGTTGAAAGTGCGATGAAGCGAGATTTGAGGCTGTGAATCACACGTTTCTTGCGTTGGTCGCTATAAGCGCTGCACTTATGGAGTCAATGTTGACCTTAATCACACGAAGCAGGTCGGGTCAGGTGGTAAGTACCGAGCAGCAGATGTTTGGTGGGCTGACCTGAAGTCCAGGAGGAGGTAGAGGAGGAAACGAAGGAACTAAAGTGAAGAGGAAGGAGGGAGGAGCTTCCTGTTATGATGCCTGTAATCCCCTTCAGTCAGTCTAAACAGATTAGGATGTTTGTCACCTGTTTACCAACAACTTATAGAGAAGAGAACACACCTCAGTTTAAACCAATTTTAAACCAACAGGGCAATTTCAGAATCTCACTTCGAACAGGGTGCAATCTTTCCCAAAGTGTCACATCTGGATCTTTATCATCAGTTTTTATCATCCTTCAGTACAGCTAAAACCTCTTTGCAGGAAAAACATGTATATTGTAATGTGGGATAACTATTTTTATTTATTATTCATAACTTCCTCCTCCATTTTAAAGCTGCTTGTAATCCACTGAATGTGTTTAAACTGTCAGAGAGCATCAGATAAATATAGCTCCAGTGCTTCATATACATACATACATATAAACGTATATGATCTTGACATAAAGAGACATTTATTAAATCTAAGTACAGTAGAGCTGCTTCTATCCTCGCTGCCCCCTCTTCCACCCTGCGTTCACAGCATTAGGTAATGATGACAGGCAAATTGTAGGTCAGCAGCGCTCATGCTTGGCTGGCCAGCCTGCCAGTATTTTTCTTTCAGCGACAGCCACTGACCCTGAAGAATAACAGTGGAGTCTGAATGGGGCGGGGATGAATGGATGGATGCCTACTGGGGTCGTCCATCTCTGGGGCCGACCGCGGACCATCCCGACCTTATTCTATTCATTATTGTACTCTTTCTCACTACTGCCGACTTGCTGTGCTGTCCTCTCTCCGGCCCATTCACTCATATCTCATTGTATCTCCTTTGTTCTCGCCCCCGAGTTTGTTTGTCACTCTAAACACCAGCGATGCTCTTCATGCTTGGAGAAACAGAACGCTAAACAATAACACAGAAAATGATGGTGGAGAGTCCAAAGATGGAAACGGGTAGGCCTGGCCGATCTTTTATAAAGCACAAGTTTCATGTTGTGTGTTTATTTTGCTTATTTAACGTGGACTCCACAAACCAGAGCTCCTTTTTGAGACATTTCTGGTTTAAATCCTGCTTCGAACTTGAATTTGGCAGCAGTGACTGGCGAGGTCTCATTACCTTGTTATGTTTTACGATGGGAATTTCTCCAGACCTCCAACTACGCTCCTCTTTGTACTCTGACTGATTAGTGTTTTTGGAAAGACGTTCTCCAGGCCTCGCTGCTCTGTCATTAGTGGAAAAAGATGTAGTTGAAAGGTTTAGTTTAAAGACAAATTCTTGCTTCCCCTTGAACATTACACGGTCTCATTAGGCAACTCAAACGATGTTAATGGGATGTGAGTTTTGGATCCAGCCGTCCAATAGGAAACAATTACTTCTGTACAATGGTTTATAAAGCAAACCTTTTAGATTTTTTTCTTTTACTGTCATTATCAACTACTTCAGCTGACATTTTATTGGGCACAGATATTTTCCATACAGATATATCTGCACATCAGTTTCTCAATGATTCATTCTCTTCAGAAAAGTGTCTCATCACATATTACTTGTTTCTCCCAATTAAGATTAATGAACAAAAGATTAAAATATTCACATTTGGAACGCTAGAATCCAAAAAAGGACAGTTGCAGATAAAGGGGGTCCTCGGTTTACGACGTCCTCGACCTACGGCGTTTTGTCGTTACGGAACTAGTTATAGGCGGGGAGTCGGTTTACAACGCATGGCGCTTTGTGGGAACTGGTTACATGGAACTAGTTGGTGAGCAGAGCGGACGAATAAGTCATCAAGCGGAGCTATAAGATGGCTTTGTTTACATTTGTCCATTGTACGCCACCTTGGATTGTGCTACATTCGCTAACATTTTGCCCTTCATTATGGCTCTCAACTGTAAGTCAGACTCTTCTGATGGCAGTGCTTCGAAGAAAAGGAAGTGAAATTACATATAATAAAACACTCAAGTTGTAAAACAGTGCAATATATTCTGATATCTTCTTGTAAGACTCATACATGTATGAAAGTCGTTGGTATTCATGACTTTTCCGAAGAACTGATCAACATCGTGATGCACGTAACGGCTTTGTTTACATTTTTGTCGGAATTAGGACTTATGGTGAAAATTGACTTACGTTGATCCGTAGGAACGGAACTCTGGTGTTTCTGCTCTACATTATAATAAACTAATGAATCATAATCTTTAGTTAAACCTTTATCTTGTGTTAACTGTGCTGGAAAAAAGAGTGAATGAACGCTAAAATAAAAATCCACTCAATATGTGTTCAGATTTGTACAAATTCAACAAAGGTAATTAGTTAGGTAGGAAGTTACTTCCTGAATGCTTGACTGTAATTCAGCTAAACACCAAACACTCAGCACCAATAAAACCGGCCTCCCATGGAACTTCACTTATACCGACTCTGTTCTCGGGCCGTGTTGCTCCGACCCATGTCCCCCTTGTCTTATTTACATGGCTTGTCTGGTCGCATCATCACAGTTTACACTGAGCTCCATGAAAGCCGGGGGCCTTTGTGTGCAGACTCGGAAAAAAAATCAATTTCCATGACAGTGAAAGAGAAACAGCACAGGGTTGAAGAGATGAGGCTGTGGATCCTGCAGCTCTGAGATTGTTGATGTTCGCTGATATTTGAGGGCAACGCAGACTTCAGGCCTCGTCAATGAACTCGAGTCAAGAGTCTGGCTTCCAGACCAAACAGTTCTGAGGAGAGCTGGCAGCTTTAGTCCTTTTGAGATGCTGAGAATGAAGACAGAGCAGGACCGACACGAGACAGACACTCTGAGAGGGATTACTTTTCAGGACGACCACTGAGGGAGGGGAAAGCATTACTCACCTACCCAAAGCCAATGAGCCTTGTTTTTATGGGACTGGTACAGTGTGGGGGTTTTAAATGGAAGGAAAGTATCCCCCACCATCTGCATTTAATGAAATTTATGACACCTGCACAAGTCATTGCTGCCCTGAATTAAACTCTGCGATGTCAAGATTATGTAATTAAGGAAGTTCTGATGGATAGAGGAATGAAATGTGTTTGAAAAGGAACAGAAACTATACTGAAATTCAGGTTACTGTTATTTGTTATAAGACATTATCAGAACCTATAGAAATTTGTACCCACCATATTTTTCTAAACACAGAGTCATGTGATAATATTAGTCCCACATGAATCATTATCTCTGTGGTTTTGGCTCCTTTACTTAGTTTTCTCTACACTTTTCTTCTGCCTCTTTCTGGTTCGATAATTATGGAGGTTGGCAATAAAAACTTGGACAGCATTTTGGGTGTAGATTAGGTTCCCTGGTAACACTGTTCCTGTGCAAATAGGGCTTTTGAACTCCTTATAATCAAGAATTTGGAATATGAATCTTCAACTCAAAAGAACTCAGTAAACAGACCAACTTCTGTGATTCAGAAAAAAACCCACTAGTGTGTTGAAGATACTTTCCAACCTCTGGACTTGTGTTTTCTGACATTTCTGCCATCTGGTCTATTTAAGTGACGCTACACCCACTTCCCTGGTCTCTTACCTTGCTATGGGTGGAGTCTTGTGCAGCGTTGAACATGCTGTAGGCCTCTAAAGATGGCAGGTTGTGCTGCGGCTGCGACAGGGCCAGTAACTGCTCCAGCTCCAGCGCAGAGCTCTGGGTGGGACGCTGGGGCAAACAAGATGGTGGAACCTGAGTCTGCTGCAACATGTGCTGCTGCTGCTGCTGCTGCTGCTGGTGTTTCTGGGGAGCCTGCAGCTGGTAGGGCTGTGTGGTGGCCACCAAACTCTGGTAGTGACAAACATCCTGTACGCTCAGGCAGTTCAGTACTGTACCGCCTGTGTGTGGTGTGTTGGACAGACTGTAATCTGTGTGGCCGACCTCCACGTTGGGTGGAAAAGCCGTGTGTCCAGTTTGGATGTAAGATCCGTTTGTCGTCGGTCCGAGATGATTCTGGAAACCCGACGGCAAAGTGCTCTCGCTGTTTACCTGCTGATGGGACTGGAGGCGGACAGGATGCTGGTCCTGCTGGAGCTGCCACTGCTGACTGGATTCCAGAAGTGAGTTGAGGTGTTTGTGTTCACCGTTCAGTTGCGTGGTTTCCAGTGCAGTCTGAGGTTGCTGATGGGTGTTGTTGATGGGATGGTGGTGGTTCTCCGTCGTTACCACCCAGGGACTGTTAGGAATCCCAGTCGGATTGTTTGAGTTCACAGTTCCAGCCTGAACCTGTCCCATTTGAGCCGAACCGATGTGCTGCTGCATCTGCTGAGAAAGCTGAACGATGGGCTGCCTGCTGCTGGGAGGAGCTGGAAGGACAGCAGCTGTCAAGCACGCCTGCTGGGAGACACTTTGGACTGAATCTGGGTTTGATGGTTGGTTTGAAGATCCAAATCCACTTCCTTGTTCCTCAGCTTCGGTCCCACTCTCCAGAGAGTCGTGGATGTAAGAGAGGATTTCGTTGTTGGTGAGAAGGTCACTGAGTGTTGGGATGTGGTTGGGGTCCAGCTCCACTTGGATCATCCTCTCATCCAGCAGCAGCAGCTCCAGATCCTCGGCATTCAGGCCCAGGTTCTCCAGAGCGCTGAAGAGCTCGCTGTTGGAGCATGTCTCCCCTCCGTCCAGAGACAGAGAGTCCAGGGTGGCCAGGAGTGGATCAAAACTGGACGTTTTACCGTTACACCTGCCCGCCTCCCCGTTAGATCCAAAATGCCAGCTGTCACCACCTAACAGGCCTCCAAAACCATCAGTTTTGCTTTGCTGTTCGCTAAAAAGGCTGCTGTGGTAGGACATCTTAGGCTCCGTGTCCGGCTGGCAGACGTACACGGACTCATCCTGGCTCATCAGCGCTCCCAGCAGGGACTTTGGGTCCAGTTCATCTGAGGAGCTCTTGTCCACTTTGCCCTTCTTGGACTTGCTGCCTTTGGCTTTGCCCTGGAAGGAATCAGGGAAACCATGCAGCGGGTAGCCGGTCTGGTAGAGAAGAGCCTCTCCGGTGGCAAAGGTAAAGGGATGGTGCATAGATCGCTTCCTCAGGTGCTCCCCTCCTTCCTCATCCCTGTGGACAAACATGTTACAGAGAAGAAATCAACAGATAAATAAAGTCAAACTCAAGAATCACACTGGAATGGAGCAGCACTCACACCAAAGGCCTTTGGGTGGCGATGATGTAGTCCGGTTTGCCGTTCTTGTAGACCAGTCTGGCGTTGGCCTGGACCCACTTCCAGCGGTTGTCCTTGGTGAGCAGCCTGAAGACGGTGAGGCCGCTCTCGCCTGTCTTCATCACTGCAATCACATCAGAAGACACATTGGAGGCTGTGTGTCGCTGCTGTTTCTGTTCTGTCCGCCCTGCCCTGCTCACACACTCACACTGCATCTGCTCAGTGGGGCGTGCTGCTGGATGGAGGCTGCATGTTGATGTGCACTTTGGCTACATGCACATGTTACGAGTCCTGTTTGCACACATTTACGCAGCGCAACACACAAACACGCCACCGCAACCTCACCTCCCCTCGTCCCTTCGCCCTCACGGCTCAGTGTTGTGACTGTCAGTGTGTGTAAATGTGGAGCAGGTTGTGTTTCTGCCCCGTCTACTTTCTAAACAAACTTCAAAGTGAAGCACGGTTTCAGGTGTAAACCAGCAGGACGCTGCTTCCTCGTAGAAACAATGTGGGTGAGAGGAATAAACCAGCTGAACATTTGGGCAGGAGACGATCAATACTGTCCTCTTTGGATGTATTGACAGTTTGTAACCACAACAAATGAAAATGTGTTTTTTTGTCTGTATGTTACAATCAATTCTACAACCAAATGGTGTCAATCTGTATCATGTATGATTATGAATATAGATTCATTATACATAAAAATCTACCATTCAGTATGATGACAATTATTATCTGCAGGTGTGTTACTTTAAATGTAAGTAATTTAATGTAAAATCTCAAAATCTAGAGAGTCATGATCAAGGATTAACTGACATAAAGAAACCTTTACTCAGTGTAACCTACAGTCTACTTCTGACTCAGAGCTGCTTCAACCAGACAGAAACACCAAACATTATGTCCATGTTAGCCCTCAAGTTGCACACATAATCAAATGTAATCTTCAATTCTGATTTTGGCTTCCAACGACGATAAACACAAGATAACCAAGATGAATCGATGACGCTCTCATTTTTCTTGTAATATAAACCCAGTGCAACCCTTTCCTGTACGTCGGCACACACTCCCTGCCAGTAGGAGGCATTCAGACAGTTGCTTGGCTGAGGAGCCTAAATCCCAATGAAATGTGACCATACCAGAATTTTGGTTGGTCTCAGAGAACCGTTTGCAACAGGAATGGGATTCTGCAGGATGATGGTGGCCCCTCTTCTATCTCCTATTGCATGTTTGTGAAAACTGTTTTAGTGGCATCCCTGATTCACTTTCTTCTGTCCTTCTTTTTGACATGCCACTAGTCTAGTATTACATGGTGCCACTCCATTGGTATTTCAACTCTAATGCATGAAAGTCTTTGTGGGAAAAAGCAAAACATGACAAAACAAGATGAAATTTTGTGGGACTACGGCTGATGTCAATCAGTCCTCAAAAAGCAAAGTTGTATGTTTGCCTTTTGTCAATGTGTCCAAACAGGTGTTGGCGATCATACTGCAGTTTCACTAGAAATGTCACATTTTAGTCATGTTCTTTTACTGCATTATATGTAAATTTTACGCAGATTCACGAAAAGAGTAATTGTGAAATCAGTTTCGACCAAAATAGTTAGCTCCTGTCATTGTTTTTCGGTGTTCATAGTTTCAGAGTCTAGGCTGCATATTTTTAGCAGTAAAACCCACGAGCAGCTGACCTTTACAACAAACTGCAGTATTCATGCCTGTGGACAAACTCTTCTCCTCTTCTTAATGGAAAACGAACACTGCAACTCTGAGACCTATAGTTACTTAATGGTTGTATCACTTTCCTTTTGGTCACATTTAATTTCTAATTATTTAAATTTATTTTACAAGGGAAATGAGAAACAACAAATAAAGTTTGAGAACCAACTGGAGTTACTTCTATTAACTGCATCAGCATTGTCTTTGATTTGATCCAAACTGACATTAAACAGCATCTTTGTCTTTTTCTCAGGATTTCCTCCTTATCACAGGAGTAAATGTCTTTATCCTTCACCTGAGACAACCATCTGTTCTGATGCTACATAAACCTGCGCAGGTGGAAACATACTCCTCAGTTTTAGAGAAATTATCAGTTCGTACCCAACACTAGTATCTAGATGTATTAAGTTTTTAGTAGACATCCTTTACACAGTTTCTAGAGTCTGGTTCCTCGTGGTTCTTTGGCTTTTAAAAAAAATATAAATTCTCTTTTTAATAATAAATGATAGCGCTGAATCCACCCTTCCTCCAAATTAACGAAGAAGAAAGCCTCCAAACATTCCAAGAGGCTCCTCAAAAACGTCACGTCTTCCAACAACTGAATTTCTTTTTACCATTCATGACATTACATCCACATTTTTGATGCATAAGCGAAGTCTGTTTCTGTGTTTGTGTACGTCTGTCCTGAATGGAAACCCTGCTTCCCATCTGTGCATGCATTAGAGCATGCTGAATATGTATGTATCTCTGCGCTATGTTTCCATATGAATGTACTTCTGTATGCATGACTACATGCACACAGTGTGTGTGTGTGTGTGTGTGTGTTTGTGTGTGAGCATGTCTGGTGATGCGGGCGTTGAGGGCGCCATGGTAACGACTAACCGGGTCATCCGGTACACGAGCTAAGTAGGACACTTGACTCCTGCTCTGCGATTTCCTCCATCAAACAGCATAGACACACAGGGCATTTGTTTGTTTGTTTGTTTGTTTAATGTGTATAAATCTAATGCTGAGCCAAACATAACACAGAGGTCAGGACACTTTACAGATTATAGACTGATCTTAGATGAGTTTAAAGATAGGAAAGTCTCTAATCGTGATATTAAAATGTCAATAAATAACCCAGTCTAATTAACACCACTGTGTTTCCTTGTTTGCCAAAAATAGATCCGTCAGTGATGGTCAGATGGTCAGTGTGTCTCTCCTCTGAGGAAGCAGTTTGGATCAGGTCAGCAGTAACTATAAAGTGCTACACGGATCTTATGGTTGTGGAATGTTGTTACTAAAATTCTATCATCCTCTAAATTGTACCTTCTCACACCAGTATGTTTACTTTAAGTCTATAATTCCACTTGAGGAAATGACACTAAAACTTCTACTGAACAAGGTTACATTCATTCACAACACATTAATAGATTAAAAAAGGAAAGACAACAGATTTAGTGTCACATCTGAAGGTTTTGCTGATTTGTTCAGCACCATTTTGGCAGAGATACAGAGTTCCCTCCCACCTATTGTTTTAAATTCCAGTCATTTGCACCAGTAACCTTTCAGTCTCACGTGTGCTTCTTACTAAATATAAACCGTGTAGTTGACTGGACAGAACATGGGAGCAGATGTGACTTACTTCGGACGTGGTTTTCGGCGCAGTACAGCATGTCGGCAGCGTGGATGAACTGGTATCCTGAACCTCGAACTCTCAGCTCCGCCTCGGTGTAGCCCAGAACTATTTTACCCCTGAAAAAAAAAAAAGAATTCTGAACTTCACCACACACAAACTTTGCTTCATAATTAGGAAAGGTTTGAGTGTAAATGCAGAGCGTCCTTTCAGGTTTTAGCATTTCGTACTTTGCATCACAAGCCATCGGGGTGAAGTCGAGCTTGTGTTTGGTCCTGAAGATCATGTTCCTCGTCCTGATTTCCAGGATGGCTGGAGGCTGCAGGGGTGTAGCGATGGCAAACAGGGCGAGCTGAGGAGGACTGCTGCCTTCGCTGTCACACTGCTGGCGGCTCTGACCGTGGAGGAACTTCAGCCTGCCCTGGATGTTCAGCGCCTGGAGGATGAAATGAAATCATTATGTTGCTGAATTTGAGGTGTTAACATCATTATTGTGGAAGCAGTGAGACAAATGAGAGAGCACTGAGTCATCTTTTGAGAATTCCTGTTGAGCTGCTTCTGATTTTCCTTCTCTCCCTGTGAGACGACTGCACTGAGCTTCCACAGTGGACACGTAAGTGCTGGTTCTTCGCTCCCTGTCAAGCACCATCAGTCTTATTTATCCTGCTGGGTAATGTAGAGCACAAAACCACTTCAGAATACACTGTAAACACACTGGATGCACCGGTGTCTCTGACTGAAGTCCCTCTGGTCACATGACTCCCTGTTCACTATTTCAGTAACCAGCTCTGAGACATGGAGCTTCAATGGGTTTTCTGAGGTCAGAGAAAATAGGACTGATTATCATTGTCATTCTCTCCATCAGCAGGAAGTCTAGCCTTCACATTAGTCACACATGTAGGAAGGGTAATGTAAAAACTAACTACAAAATGATATTGTGCAGTTCTTTCTTGCATTAAAGGATGTCCCATGAAGGTAATTAGACATCACAAACTGTCAGTAGCTCTGAGTTGAAATTACCGCTAGTTTTTCTTGTATTTCTGTAAAAACAAGACGTTTTCGTGATCACATCTTCTTTCCTTTTAGCTTTTACCAAACTCTAACCAACATGTCTTTGAGGACTAACATGTCAGTAAGAGTGCATAGTTATCACCTCATTTTATTGAACAATGAGATGCCATCACCTTTTCTCTACCACAAGTTTTAATTAGACCTTTTAACTGATGAGTTTCTCATCAGCAATAAACACCAATCAGAAAAGCAGCACAGCAAACAGTGCAGTTTGTATGTTCACCCTGTGCATGTGCTGGTTTTCTCCAGCTTCCTCCCCCAGTCCAAAAACATGCTGAGGTTAATTGGTAACTCCAGATTGTCTGTAGGTGTGAATGTGAGTGTGATTGTTTCTCTGTACATGTAGCCCTGCGATAGACTGGCAACCTGTTCAGGTGTCCCCTGCCTTCACCCTCAGTCAGCTAGGATAGACAACCACAATGAGGATTACATGGTGTATAGATAATGGATTCATGGATGGATGGATGTTTTGTTTTCAACTGGATTCATCTTCATTTTTGTGTTTAAACAACATTCTTTTGTCAATATACCCCAGTATCGACAGGTAATACCGGTCTTTCTAACGAGAGCAAGCAATGAATGATGAGAGCCACAGTTGCAATTTCACTGGTCACGGAGACATAAAAACTGCATGCAAAGAATCACCAGAAAAAATGTTTGGTGACTCCGGCCAGAAATACAGTCAAAAAAGGATCTTAAAATATATTTTGGTTGGGTGAAACAGTGTTTTGTTATACAGGTTACACTTCTACTACGCAAACAGTACTGTTCAAAAGTTTGGGGCCACTTAGAAATGTCCATATTTTTGAAAGTAGTTTTTTTTCTCAATAAAGATAACATTAAATGAATGATAAATCCAGTGCAGACCTTGTTAATGTGGTAAATGACTATTCTAGCTGGAAACAGCTGATTTTTAATGGAATATCTCCATAGAGGTACAGAGGAACATTTCCAGCAACCATCACTCCTGTGTTCTAATGCTACATTGTGTTAGCTAATGGTGTTGAAAGGCTCATTGATGATTAGAAAACCCTTGTGCGGTTATGTTAGCACATGGATAAAAGTGTGAGTTTTCATGGAAAACATGAAGTTGTCTGGATGACCCCAAACTTTTGAACGGTAGTGTATTATGCGAAGAATCACTAGAAAAAAATGTTTGGTGACTTTGGCCAAAAATATAGTTTAAAAAGAATTTTAAACTATATTTTTGTTGGCTTAAAGAGTGTTTTTTCATGGGGGTTATGCTTCTATTACACATACATACAGTTTCTCAACACTGTACTACCATCAGTGCAACAACATGATTGGCCAGATGTTTCCTGATGTGGCGGAGGGACGGGACGTGTTTTATATAACTGCCATCTTTGGCATTAGAGAATTCTCCCATAGATTTCTATCCGGGATTCTATATTTGAAGAGTCTTTCCTTTATAGTGCCTCTGATACAGCTGTAACCTGAGGGAGACCAACACGGAGAAGCTTTCCTTCCAATCACTGAGTGAACTTTCAAGTTTCGGATCACCGACCAGCGGCGGCCCTCAGGGAGGTTTTACAGCCCCACAAAAACCTGAAAACACTTTCTCCCGTCTGCTGTCCTTCTCTCACCCTGTGGCATCTCGTGTGAAGACCCCCCTCCTCCTCTGTTAGCTCTGGTTAATTGACCTTGGTGGGTTTAAGAGCCTGCGGCCGTGATGTCAGGAATCTAGCTCTGAATAGCAGGAGGGATTACTAAAAACAAAGCCATAGTGGCCGGTAGACAGAAGCCGAAACCTGGCTTACCGCTCACGCAAACGCACTGGGAGGGAGGATGGAGGGACGAGGGTTCAGACCCCTCAGAACGCTGCCGGAGTGTCCCAGAGCAAGACAACCAACCCCCTCAGCTTCAACTCTACAATTTCATTCAGCAGACGCTTTCATCCAGAGCAACGAACATCTGAGAGTAGATTCAACACAAAGCTTCAGGCCTTCATGTGTCGCCTTCAAGTCGGGTATAAAAATAACAAAGACTCTCATGGTATCAGCTGTTTCAAAATGCAATAATATCACTGAATGTGTTTGGAGTCAACACCAGGGGAATGACATGCAGTAAATTTACAGATGGGAACTGAAGCAGTAACTCAGCGAGTGAGTCTTAATCACGAGATTGTTGAGACAGAAAAATCCGTAAAATATTTTCTCTGATGGATTATTATTATCTTAAAGGCCCTGAAAATCGATTTCCTCAGTGTTGGCGTGAACAAAATCTGCTTTTATAACTTTGATGTTGCTTGTTCAGTCTAGTTCTGGCTGTGATCATCCGATGCGAACACAAATACTTCAGATTTTACGCCACGTTTGCATTTGGCCTTAAGGAAGTTGGAGGTTTCTGCTGCTGTATTTATAGAGAAGAATGAGATGAAATGTAAACAGATGGCTGCCTGACACAAGAAAATCTGCCTAGAAAGTAAAATGCCTTTCTAAAAAAAAAACTGGCATTCAGGTCAAATACATAAGTACAAATTTTCATTGCTGATTAGTCGGTCCATTGTTGTCACGGTTTACTGACATTTTATTGCGAAAAATGCTCCTGAAATCTGCTTAAATGGCTCCAAACATTCCATAATTTGTGAAGCTACACCAGGAATTTATAAACAGCTGTGTTTTCTGTAGCTTCCCTAATTGTTCCAGCAGAATGGGTCTGATTGCTCATGTGCCTTGCTCATGGAGGACCTTCCCCAACTTTCTCAGTATTTTCCACTCCACCGCAGCATGTTTGTCAGCGTCGGCAGCAAGTTGTTTTAGCTCCAGACACGCTACTCCAGCTAACAACCCTGACTAAGCAAGTTGTCCCTGCGCTCTCGTCTCCTCTGGGTGGTGGGAGGATTAAGGCACTTTTCCCCACGACCCCGAGGTTCTCTTAAGGCGGATTATGGGAGTAAATGGTGGCTTCTGATCGCTGAGGAACTGAGGTGGCACGCCATACTGCCAGCAGCGCAAACAGGCCTCTGGAACACTAACATGGACTCGTTTCGTCCTTTAATTTGACAGAAAAATCCACTAAATGAGCTTAATTTAAGCTGTACTTTTCCCTTGGTTTAAAAAAAAATTGTGTATTTGGGAAGCAAAATTCAGTCTTACCAGGAAGCCGGAGGAGTTGTCCAACAAACAGCGGAAACGGCAGACGAAGGCCCTCTCCAGGAAGGACGAGTTTTCAGGTGGAAGCTGGTCAGGGTTGTAGCTCACTAGGCAAGATGAGGTCGACAGAGACTCGCCATCTGAGGACATTAAATTTCATTTTATTACTATTTTTATAATGATGCATATATAAAAAAACAACCTTTCACACAACAAGACCTAGATCTGTTTCTTTGTTGCATATTTTTATATCTGCTTTGTTTAATGTATACCGGGGGTCCTCGACTTGCGACAGAGTTCCATTCCTACAGATCGCTGTAAGTCGATTTTCACCATCAGAACTCCAGCAAAAATGCAAACAAAGCCGTCATGTTATGACAAAAATGTAAACAAAGCCACCACGTGCATCACGTTATCATCAGTTCTTCGGAAAAGTCATGAGTAGCAACGACTTTCATGCATGTATGAGTCATTTTACAAAGAGATAACAGAATATTGTAACGGACTGATATTGTTGTTGATGTTGAGGTTTCAATGTTGTTCAGCTCCAGATTTACCTAATGTCAGTGAACGTGCCATGTTTAGGTGGCTCACCTCTGATTGGCTGAGAGTCAGCAGTAGTGTGTGTGTCGAGTGAGAGAGAGCAGGGAACGGCGGCTAATTCTGGAGCTAAGTTATAACTATTTTGTAGTTATTTTGGCTGCGACCCAACGTAGCCTGTGTGAAGGTTCAATAAACGATCAGACAACAGGATAAAGTCTCATTCATTCATCACAGAGGGTCGCTACAATATGTTGACCTGTGTTTACAACTTGTCTGTGTTTCACCCTGTTCTGAGTGTTTTATTTGATCTAATTGTACCACTTGCAAGCATTGTATAAATTCTGGTTCAAACTTGTCTATACTATTCACTATCTATATGCATCTTTAAATCTTTTGTTTTTTCAGTTTTTTTAATTGGAATTTGAATGTTTTTTTTGTACGTTTTACATTTTATTCCCACAGAGCATGACATGTCCTTTACAAAGAAACTTGCCTTGCCCTCTTTGTTAGTGACCTCTCAGCAGCTGACCCTCACCTAATTCAAAATGACAAGTGTGTATACGTATGTGTGCACTGTACGTACAGTAAGAGCATGTGTAGGCTGGTGAAAGCATCCGTGGGTTTATTTTAGTTGCTTGTGTGTCCTCTGCTGTGTTGTTTTTCTTATATGCATTGTGTTAAAACACTGGGATCGTCTCTCAGGAGGCTTCAGTCAAAGGTCACCTCTTATCGCCTCTCTACGACTTCAGCTCACAGAGGAAGAAATGTCAGCATCCATCTCTTCCTTTGTCTCCAGAGTTTTAATGCTTGTTTTCATAAAAATAAACAATCACTTCTACCTTTAAATTCTTAATAATAACAACATATTTAGCTGCCCCCGTGTACTGCCACTGTTCTTGAAACATTTACATACAACTTCCTTACTGTACATCTTATTTATGCTCGCCATGAGATTTAGATCCTGTCCACATTCTGGTAGATATTTTTCTAGGTGGATATCTTCCCCCTCTCTGTCCACATGACCACTGTTTTACAAAATATCTCACCACACATGAGATAAATGACGACAAACGCTGTAATGAGCATGCTGGACCAGTCTACATGAACAGTATGTCAGATATCAGAGAACATGCTGTCAATTTGAATTAAATCAATTCTGAACACTGCATTATGTGGACCAGGTAATATTTGGCACAGCAGAGACAGAGGCTTTTGCATGCCAATAAAGAAACCGGTCTATATATATACATTTTTGGAAATCTTTACATTTAGAAAGCGTCTAAAAAAAGTATTTATGTCCTAAAATGTGGTGTTCATCCACATCCACTGTTTACTGTAATATAAATTTGATGATGCAGGTCATTTTTTCAAACTTTATTCTGCTAAAAAAAGAAAATAAAATGGAGGTACAGTGGAGTCAAAGCCTGCATGATTGTGTAGCAGTTTTGATGGTCATGACATTAAAACTGCAGTATATAGAAATCTGGAAAGGGCAATAAAAAATAAATGAATAATACAAACAGAGGTATATGCACGCAATTCAGAAGTGCAAAAACAGTCGAGTTAAAAGATGATTGGCAAGGTTTCCAGTCACAAGCTAGACTTTTTAAAGCCTGAAAGTGCACACTCTAGTTTCGTCTCTTACCATGTGAATTACAATATACCCAAAGGTTGGTGTGGACTTTCTGCCCATCGATGCCAAAAAGTACAACCTACCTGTAACATAAATGCTTAATATGAAAAATGATCCAATTATAATTCAGTTTGATGCAGTCTGAAGCTGTAAAAATTCAGTTTTACTAAAAAAAACTAAAACAAAACAAGAAAAATCTTCATTATTTGGAGTCAGATTAAAAGATTTTCTGTTTGTTGTGCAACACAAACGTCTATTTTATGTTAAATTATAGACTTTTAAACTGATGTCGAGCTGCCTGAAGAAGAAAAACTTCACAGTGAAGTAGCAACAAATCTGAAATAAATGTTTGGATTCAGATTTTTGAGAAGTTTTTTGCAGAAAAACACTGTCAGACACAAAATGTTTTTTTTTTAAAAGTAAGGTAAGCCGCCCTACTGGGTTGGATTTTTTCATTTAGAAGTGACAAGCTGTTGTTTGCTACCTAGCTGGCTAACTTTACCAACACGCTACTGAGGTCATTCTGGAGAATTTATACCTAAAATGTGCCTAAAGCAGCAACATGTCACGATCCTGGGACCAATACCTAACCAGTGAGCTTCACATTGCTCAGGCCTGCCGCTGATATTTCAGCGAGCAAACGTCTCTTTGTAACTCTGTCAGACTAACCAGTAAATAAGTCTAGTTTCTTTCTCAGAGGCGTAGCATGGAGACACTGTTGAATGAGTTTGTCTTCAGTAAACAGACCTGGGGGATCTGTGGGGGGTCCGGGGCTGATGGGGGGGTTCAGGGCCCAGTGCAGGTTCCTCCTGAACTCCTGCTGGTCTTCAGTGTGGATCAGCTCAAACACACTCTGGTGCATCACGTCAGTCTGGCAGGAAAACACCACAGAGTTCAGAAAAACAGCTGTACTACAACATTAATGGCTTAAATAAAAAGTGCACAGTTTGCTGTTCATTGTAGATATACAGTGGATATGAACCTTGGTGAATTCAGACGTAAACTATGAAGAATCTTAAGTTGGAAAACAAGTAAACCCCAGTGTTGAACAATGCAGACTGGATGTGGCAGTATGAGTGAAGGTGGATGTTTTGTGGAGCCGTACAGTCAGCAGGTACTCTGAAGGGTGTGTTTGATTCCGTTTGCCTTGAAGTGGAGCCAAAAGAAATCAAGTGTCACTGAATGTTTAGTTCAAATAGTTGAAAGAGAGCCAAAGACTTGCTGTGACTCTGGTATTTGTCGTCCAGACCCAGCATGACCTGGCTGTGGACCAGAGTGGAGCTACCCTCCCAGCGTGGGAGGGGTCAAACTGGGGTCACCAGAGTGGAATTCTGACAGGCAGAAGTGTTGCATGAAATGCTTTTCAAACAGCAAAATGAGAAAGGAGTTTTTTATTGGGCTTACTGGGCACTTTGGCTGTCAACTTTTGAAGCAGTGCCTGTGCTGAGCTACAGGTGGCTAAACTACAAAACATTCCAGTAGAGAACAAAGTGTGGTTAGAGCTAGAATAGTCATTTACCACATTAACAATGTCTGGACTGGATTTATCATTTATTTAATGTTATCTTCATGGAAAAAAAACACCTTTTCTTCAAAAATAAGGACATTTCTAAGTGGCCCCACACTTTTGAACGGTAGTGTACATCTCACAGAATGTAGATTCTAGGATAACGTTATTTTTTTTTATACCGACAAATCAAAGAAAAGATGGTTTTCTTTGATTTGTCGGTATAAAAAAATAACGTTATCCTATGATAGTTAATGACAAAATGAACATCATCCAAATAGAATGTAGATTCAACACAATTAACACGGTGCCAAATTATCTATAGGATTTTGGTTTAAAAATGTTGGAAACTGTTTTTTATGGCAGACTTCTTACTCATCACTGTAGCACAAACTCAGATGGCCTTCTTTACTGACTCCCTTATCTACTCAAGCTGCCTCACATCTTTTCAGTACACAGTCTAATAACTAACCTGAGATTTCCCATGAATGTAACGATTAACCTAAACTACCTATCAACTGTGCTTAAGCTAAATTATTTTATTTTTATTACTATCTGGTGTCTCTTGTGGCTTTAGTAACTTCATTCATTCTCTGCCTAAGTCAGAATATGTTTCTCATCCTTGGTGGAGAAAAACCTCTGTTCCTTATTTCACGTCTCTCCTAATTCTCTCTCGTTCTTGTCTGAATCAGTTGTGTCCTATTTCACGGGTGTCACAACAACTGTTGACACCTAGTGGGTTTTTTTTGTGTGTCTGTGTGTGTTGTGGGTGGCGCTCCCTTCAGGTTTCCTGGCCGTCACACTGCGTGGGGTTGTTTCCAAACACTGCACAAGGGCAGCTTGGTTGCAGATTTGGGTTTGTTGGGTAAACAAGAGGTGACGGGCCTCAGGTGGACGGGGAAATGAGGGGTGAGAGGTGATCTGACAACACGAGTGTGTCTACGTATGGAAGGCAGAAGAAGACCTGTCTATCTGAACAACGTCCACTGTAGATGTAGAAGCTGT
Source organism: Amphiprion ocellaris (assembly GCF_022539595.1). Lineage (NCBI taxonomy): Eukaryota > Metazoa > Chordata > Actinopteri > Pomacentridae > Amphiprion > Amphiprion ocellaris. The sequence continues at coordinate 20,457,783 of NC_072789.1, read as the reverse complement.
GTCTGTCTTTATCTGTATGTATGTGAGTGTCAGACAGGCAGACAGGTTAATTTGATAATCACATCTTCTAAAGTGAGATTAGACGGGAGGCAGTGGTGCTTTGTTGTGAGGCCAATTGGATTAAACCTCTCGCTCCATATGTGCATTTCTTCCAATCCTCTGGGCACTGAGGAAGATGCGTTCGCTTGCTGTTCTCCCAGTCTGCTTTCTGGGAACTGCACTGCTCTGCCTCTCAACAGCCAAAGAGATAATTCCTCCTCCATGTTTTAGCTTAATATAACCAACTAGAAAAGCACTCCAGTGTTTCCTCTAGGATTTTTCTCAGCAGTGGCGGCAGGCTCTCCGGGAGCTGTGGCAAGTAAACAAATGACACTTGACTGCAGATTTTACTTTTACAACCTATTTATTGAATGGCCAGTTGAAAATGGCTTTTTAAGGGCTGAATGTTAAAAAAATAAAATAAAAAGTATTTGAACAAGCTCATTTGAAAATGCAGTCAGCAGTTACGTCATTGGGCGTAGATTTTAGCTTAATGCTATCTATAGTTTACTCAGGTTAGCGACACTGAGCTGGCATCGGGCCCAATTAACTGCAGCTACCAATATGTTACGTAACATTAGCTAGACATCAATATTTTGCGAATGTCTGTTTAACTTGTAAAGTCTATTATGAGTTATCTTAAGCCAATAACTTTTCTCCGGTAAGTCGCTGCCCTATTTTCCAAGTCGACACTCCTCTGACTCTCTGACCTGCTGCCTAGATGCTGGACGTGACGTCACTTTCAAGGCCGCGCTCTCACGAGTAATTAACGTCGTATTAACCCGACCTATCAAAGAGTAGATACTGAGCAAGATGGTTATCTGTAGTTTACCTTAGTACTCGCGAGTGTCCGACACAGTGCAGAACTGTGCTGTGAAGGTGGAGACGTGGCAGTGGTGTGTTTGTGACACTTACAAAAAAATAAACAAATTTGAAGGAGTGGCGGCTAGGATTTAGGAATGGTGGCCCGCCGCTCCTGAATGAATGTAGAGGAAACGCTGCACTCAGAGAGTGCAGTACTCCACCAAAGCTGCTCAGTCGTTGTATCATTTCCGACGGATGAAATCTTGAAAACAGTTGTGGCAGAAAACACGACAACATAGAATGTGTCCATTTAATATAGATGTACCCACAAGGCACACAGGCGTGTGTTCTGCATGTGTACGTTATGTACAGATACCGACTCACGTGACCTAAATATGTAGCGGGCGGCGGGAATTGATGGGACTCAGAAACACCCCAATAATTAAGTCAGCTGTTCCTTGTATCATTTCCGATGGATAAGTCCTGATAAGTCAGCAGCAGTGGATTTGTAGTAGAATCACAATCATGTGATCACAGCAGGCAGCTGACGTAGTGTTCACTTGTTGTCATGGTTACAGTGACACTGTGCCACTATCTCGCAGTGAGACAGAAATCTTTAACAAATCCGTGGATCTGGACTATAAGCTGCATCACTGCCAAAATCTAATTACTTGGTTCTTGTGTCATTTCTGACCTTCCTTGAAAAATTCATCCAAATTTGTCTGTTTGTTGCTAAGAGACAGACAGACGGACAGACAAATGTATGCCGATTAATTTTCAGTGTTTTGAAAATCTGTGTTTTGGGGGACATGAATATGAGACAACGATGAGATAACATTCTGCTAATTTTTATTTTAAAAAGATCAATGGAAAGTATCCATATTCGACTGAAATTAAACACTGTTTCATGATAAAATAAATATCACCCGGCCCTTGAAGTAGGTTAAAACATATGAAACTAAAGGTGCCTGATTCAATGAGGAGATTTCTTACCTGATGGAAGCCGAGGTAATCCTGGATGGTGTGAGAGCAGAAGAAGATGATTCCCTCCGCCGTCACCACCAGAACGAATCCATTCAGAGCCTGCAGAGAGAAAACACATTGTTTGTTTCATCTTCCTAATTGTGTTTGAGAAACAATCATAAAAACCTCTAAGTCCAGTTAGTGAGATATTTACTGGACAGACTGAAGTTGTTGATATTCTTCCTGACAGAACCGCCAAACTTTGGAAGCCAAACATCTCGGCATGTTTGTTTTTGAAACCAAAATGTCAGCTAACAAGGAAATGTTGCACGGTTTGGACATTCTTTTATAGATACGTGGAATAAATGCAGCATGAAATCTGCTTACGAGGAGAGAAACTTTGTGATTCACTCAGGAGAAATGATCAGGAAATGTTTTAAAATAAGAAAGAGAACAAACGAGGCCAGAGAGAGGACAAGTGAGGATAAAAAACAAAGACGAGTAAAAAAAACAGAGATGAGACTTCTGCCCCAGGCGCAGTGAGGACGTCGGAGAGGAGAATCTGGAGCCGAGTGGACGTCACTTCAGAGAGAAGTCATGTGGAGAAGGAGGAGAAGGAGGTCACCACGGGATGACTAACACCTTCATCATCGCTCCTCCTCGTCTTCCTCCGGCCTCGGGGCTCGGTGAGGAGGTGATGACACCGAGTCCCGGCGCTGCAGAGAGTCACAACGGCATCCTGTCAGCATCCGCCTATACCTCACTGATGAGGATGAAGATGACGATGATGTTTACGGCCTCCTTAAGAATGCAGCTTTTATCTGAGCGGACACGAATACACTCACCCTCGTTTCACCGCGAGACGCTTTTCTAAGTTCGTATCGCTGCCGTTGGGTCAAAACTTCCACATTTCTTTTTGCAACCTTTTTCAAAATCCATTATATGATGTCAAAAATAACAGGACAGTTTCTTTCCGCTGCTAAATAATTCACGTTTCGGAGACAGGAAGCTCTCGCTCCATTGTGTGACCGGAAAGAAACAAAACTCTGCTTTCTTTTCCGAAAACCTTCCTTTACTCGGCCTCTGGTGTAAAATTAGAATCTGTACTACAATGTGCTTCATTCTGATTGGCTGATGTTTGCTCAGTAATTCAAGAAAACAGCACAGCTCTGACGGACAGTAAATCCCTAATGACTCATTTCATTGTCAATCCATCAGATGACTCATTTTCACTATTAATCAATTAGTTGTTTGGTCAAAAGTGTCCATCTGACTCTAGACACTCAGTTTACCATCACAGAGCAGGAAGGAAATCAGAAAATATTGACATTTAGGAGGCTGGAATCAAAAAATGTAAACATTGCTTCCCTAAAAAATTACTCAAAATAATGTTACAGTTATCACAATAGCTGACAACTAAGTTAATAGTTGACCAAAAGTTGATTAATCATTAAAACGATAATGCACACCGACAGATAAATCCATGAACTCCTTGCAGTTTGTACTGCTGAAGATTATTTATTTTAAAAAAGTGTAATGCCCAAAATCATGACTGAATAATATTTGAATATTCACAATATTCTGGATGTCATGTCAAGAAAAGCATTAATTTTATCATATCCCCTTAAAGACATAATACAGCATGTATGTCTTGTGTTTATAGGTAAAGTAAAACAGCAGTAACTGTCCATATTACTCTGACAGGGTATTACAATTTCTGCAACAATTACTGTCAAATTAATTTACAATTTTGATGAAAAAACGCCAAACATTCACTAGTTGAAGCTTCTTTTTTCATTTTGTTTTTATGTCACACTAAAGTGAAGAAACTAACAGTGATGTTGTGTCCGACCAGAGACCAGAAAACGTAAATGAAATTAAAACATGTAGAAATGACAGCGGATGAGCATCGACAAGGTGAAGTGGTAAAAAGCTCAACTAATCTCAACTTTCAGCTGATGCAAAACGAAGTGTCAATCTTCTGATCACAGCTTCTTGAATCTAAATATCACTACATGCTAGAGCTGATTATGCATCATCGGTTCCTCATCATCACATAAATTTATAAATATAGAAGCCTTAGTCACTGGTTTGTACTCTGAATCCAAACGCTGCTGCAGGGTTTCACTTTATTGGCCTATATTTCTATATTTAGAGCTGATACACTCTGCGTAATGGGTGACACTGAGTGGGTTTTTAGGTCAGAAGTCAATGCACTGAAAAACAACGTAGTATATGCATCACACAGTGCAACAACAAATCAATTAGTCATCAACTAATAAACTCATGGTAGCGTATTAGGATAACTGATTTCTCAATTTGAGCTGTTTTTTTCAAGAAAGAGAAGCCTAAATTCTGTGATTGCAGCTTCTTAAATGTGAATATTTTCTGATTTATTTCTTCCTCTATGTCACCAAATGGAATATTTTTAGGTTATCTGTCATCTTGGGCTTTAGTCATCACTGACATTTTATATACTGAAGATATTTGGAAACTTCACCTTGGATATTGGGATATCTATGAGGCTATTTTTGACTTTGTTTAACCTTTTATTCACAGAGTGATTCACCAATCACCAGTCCCTCCCAGCCCCAAGTTTGGCCCCAATTAAGAACGAACATCTGAATACTGGGATCACGCAGCATCGTCTGACCGGGGATGGAGATGAAGGGAGGATATTGGGATCTCAAAATTAATATTCGGATACCACCGTAGCGACTGAATTCGGATATTCGGGTCCAGCCCTACTTAAAACATCGCAACTTAAATCGCAATTTTTTAGAAAAGCTGCTGTGAAATCAGGTATTTTAGGCCGCAACAATCTAAAAAAGCCCACGAAATCCTGGAGAGACTGAATTACAGTCATCCCTTGCCATTTAGCAGTTCATTTTGTTCAGTCTCACTGTATTGCAGATTTTAAATTGTATACATCTAATTTTGTATTGCGGATTTTTCGCTGTATTGCGGATTTTGTGGTATATAGGTATTCTTATATATTTATTAGTTTAATAATTTTTGCGGTAAAAAAAGCATTTTCTAGCCCAATAAACTGAAAACAAGTCAAAAAAATCCCTTGTGTAGCAGCGTTCAGCATCTCTCTTTGTCCATTTCACACTGAGGTCTGATCGCTGAGCGTAATGTTGCTCTGCTGTGTTGTGTTTTTTATTTATTTCAAGCCCTATGATGTTGATCAAACGGACTGCACCTTCTAAGGCTTCTGGCACTGAAACCAAGCGCCAGAGGAAGATGCTTACCATCGCAGACAATTAGAAAACTACGTAGAAAATGTTTAAGAGCATAGGAGGTGTTTATAAGAGTGTGGGGAGGGTTTATAAAGCCTTAATATATATATATAAAAATAATAAAATAAACATAAGGTCGATACTATATAGCTATCACAGGGGATTCTGGAACCTCACCCTCTACCTGAAAAGTAGCAGTAATGAAGATAATCATTAGATTCCAATCAGTCACTTTGTACTGAGTCTTTCTCCTTCTGCTGAGTCCATTGATTTCTGTTCATGAATTAAAAATCAGACCTGAAATTATTTAATAGAATCAAATATTCATCCATGACCAGATTAGGTGTGGATCACAGATTTGAGGTTTAAAACCTGCAAGACGCCTGAAGCGCCAGCAGCTGACCCTGCCCAGAGCTGTCCGACACACACATGAACACACACAGTGGTAGCAGACATGCGTTGTGTATAAATATTTAGCGTAGATTCATCCGTCTGCACAGAACACATCTCTGCCGCTCATGTTTGGTCAACCTCTCTCTCCTGAGTAATGTTTGTTGTCTCTGTCGGTGTGTTCGGTGGAAGGACAGCAAATACTGCCAACAAACCACAGGAAAACTCTCTCTGTCTCAGATTATCATAACAGGAGAATTTAAAGCTTCAAAAGGTACATAGCAGACGTTGTCGTCAAGATAAACTAGATTTGTTTGTTATCTTTACCTGAGCAATAACCATGTGGAGGCAGGACGGGTGTGTTTTAAAGACTCAGTGATACACTGTGAAACATCCAAGAATACTTTAAATGCTTTTAGTTTATTTCCACCAACACACAGTGGATCCAAACCCCCCGTTCCATTCAATAATAGATGTGTTCACCGGCTCTGTATAATTCATGGGCTGGTGTCTGTAATGGAACAGAGCAGCTGAAGGCAGGAAGCTGCAGCCGTCCTCACCACTGCTCTGAGTAGTTCACTCCTCTGGGATCAATACACTTATCAATAATCGGATTCCAGGTCAGAGGAGTCGGTGTTGACGTCTGTCTGTCTCAGGAAATCACCGTCAACATGCAACAGATCAGTGAGCAGCAGTTTCAGGCTGTCAAATCTACTGTTGTCTGAGGTGACAAACAGCACAGAGCTGCATCACACAAACAACAAGCTGAGCAACAGTTTTTACTGCTTCAACTCCCCTTTCATTTAATTACTAAGGAATATCTGCGTGAACAGTCAAAAGGTTTCCATAAAACAGGGCGGAGGTCTCCAGATATGCTCCCATCTCACTAAACTGTTATTGGTTGGTGTTGCTTTCATCAGGAGAAAAGCACTTCATCAGCAGAATTCCAGGTTTAATATATTACTGTTCATTTAGTATTACAATTTAATTAATCTAATTAATTACAGGCTTTGTAGTGAATCAAATCACAATATTTGACACAATAAACAAAGCTTTTCATCTCAAATAAATTTTAGTTGGCGACTGAATGGATGAATAGACATATACGTGAACTTAAACAACAAAAACATTTGTTTCATTTGTATTTATCTGCATTTTTCATCTATCTACTATAATCACAGATTACTGGAAACTTAAAGAGCAATTATAGCAATTATATTTAATATTTTAAGGCTTTCTGTAAATTTAAGCACTTTCAGTGTTCTGAAAAGTGGTCTATTATGGGATGGCTAAACCGTCTGTCAGGACTGTCATAGCTAAGGTATGGTGCGTCGCCCCAGAGCTCATTTGCATAAGCTAATTCCATTTATGCAAATGCAGCACAAACTTTTGTTAAACGTCTAAACTAGCCGTCGTTGAACTAAAACCAGGACAGATTCAGCAGCTTCAGAAGTACTTTTTACTGAACGGTAATAAAAGAGACGGTTTGCGACCAAGCCGCCATGTTGGTCTGACCTTTCTGCACTGATTGTGTTCTGTGCTTCTTCTTCATGGCTGGAAAACAGACTCTAGGTTCATTACTGCCACCTACTGGGCTGGAGTGTTCATCAATGTTACCAGTGTGCCAGAAATCAAGGAACTGAGAAAGGTGAGATTAAATGCGTTATTTTTTTAATGCGTTATTTTTCCTGTAACTAGTTCATCGTAATTAACGCGTTTAAGTCCCAGCCCTAATTATTTTTTCATTTTTCACAATTTTGAACAGGCCCTACCTGATTGAGACTACTAGGTCTAACTCACTAAACGTTTTCTGAATGTTGCAGCACCAACGACTTCCTTAAATCATGTCAGAAAAATCGGCAGTTTGACTGGTCTTCACACCTGCAATAATAGGATTTTTTTGGCCACTCAGACTTATTATGCAATAAGAGAACAAGTTGTGAACACAGCATCTACATGTTGTTGAACATGTCAGCAAACATCCAGAAATTCTGGAGCAATATAATCATTCATTCTGAGTTGTGTTTGTGAAGAATCTAAATCCAACATTGACTGTGTTTCACTCAGTATTCTGGTCTCTACCACGGTTTTTCATTGCTCAGAAGAAGTCTATAGTGTATCAAAGGTAAACATACTAAATCCCCAATGAACCCTGACATGCATGACTGATTGGACCCTACACTCTTCCATAAGTGGGTCAAAATGACCCCTATCAGAATCATTGTGTTTCTATGGTTAAGAATAATCATTTGTATTATTGTTTGTATTCTATTTCTGTCCACACAAGAATGATTTCTTGTTTGAAATCTGTTTATTTTTCACTTTTTAACAGATTTTGAAAATTTTGATGATTGAAAAAGAAGATATTACACAGAACAGCAACAGAAGAATGTCAACATCCATTTTGCTGACATTTTCCCACTCTTTTCCTCTAATTGTTGTTACTCTCTGTCCCTCGAAGTTTGTGCTTCACCTCTTGTATGATATCAGTGATAAAGACCTTGAGGTAGTAATGGAAATACTACAATTTCTTTAAAAGCATAAAAGGTGATTTAAAATTTAAATGGAGTGATATCAAAAACATGTTTTTTTGAAGAATAGCTGGAATATGAAATGATAAAAACTTTTCATTCCAAGGATACTGCAAGAAAACGACCTCACTGGGTCATTTTTGACCCACTTATGCATCTAAGGGTTAACAAAACTGTATTTTGTTTGATTCTTTTGGTTTTTATTGTCAGTTCTTATCATTTGAGCGCCGATTATGTCCTTTCTGTGCTAGTTAAACTTCTGAACGTGTGCCTCTACCCTCTACGTAGAAAAATGCTGTCCTGCTGTGCAGAGCAGCCTCGCCTCCATCACAAGGTTTCAGCTGAGCGAACATGATGAGGCTCTGCATGGAGGAAAACCTCTGAGCTCAGCAGTCAGGTGACAACGACTTGTTGATAGAAAAACATGCTATAAAAGACGCACTGAAAGACGGTGATCTAACCATTCAAGACACGTCATGTGCTCCTGTTTCATCTATTTTCAATCACGCAAATAAAAACAGTAGTTAGAGTAAAAAGGAATAGAAGTGAATTGACTGTTTGTGACCGACCTGCAGCAGCAGCTCCCCTTCAGAAACCCGTCTGTCTGCACATCCAGCCGTCTTGCTGCCATTGTTACCGTCGCTGCTCTTGTTAATGCCATTGGACAGCTGGTTCTTCAACGCCACTGCAGAAACAAGGAAAAGTTAGGGATTTGTTTACTCACAGGAGTCTGGCATTATGTTTTAGAACTCTTCCCAAATTCCTCATATCTGTACATATCCATACGTATCTTTATTTTTAGCCTTACTGTACGTTTATGTTTCTTCTCTTACTTCTTCCATTCCTTCATCTAGCTGCTGCAACATTTCCCCTGTTAGAGTTCAATAAAGCCTATGTTATGCTATCTTAATATCCTAAAAAAGAAGCTGAAATTGTTCATTTCGGTGTTGCATGTAGAGGTTGAATTTCACCAGAAATACAGAGGGAGTAACACCTACAACCAGTGGGAAGAAGGGGAAGAGTAACGCTTATGGCAAAGACAGAGAATCACAGAACAAGTGGAAAAAAACATCAGGGCAACGGACAGAATGAAAGATGCTGAATATTTAGTGTTTTACTTCATTATTAAATACTATTTCTTTCAAAGTTTATTGTGACTGAAGTGCTTCCTGTACAGTCAGGCGAACAAACAGCCCCAGGGGGTAGTTTCTCCGTGACCTCCAACCCTCGAGACAAAACATGGAGGCCAGCAATGTGCCTTAGAGCCTGGGGATACAATCTGACTGAGTGGACCCAGTCTGGAGGAAACAAAGACGTTTTTCTGAAGCAGCAGTGGAGACGTTAATGGAAGAGGAAGTCTGTGACAATGCCGAGGCCGAAGGTTGGGCCAGTTAAACTGTTTGGTCTGATCGCGACCCAGATTCCCCACAGGGATCAATAAAGCTCCATGGCATGTCTTTATTATCCTGAATGGAGGCGTTGCGTTTACCAGCCTCGTGGTAATTGCATCAAGTCAGACTAAAGTTAGGATTTTTGATGAACTTCATTAAAAGTTGCTCATGTGAGGAACTGGACACTATTTATAGGTTTATTACAATGAATAAGTACAACAACTTGGCATTTATAAGTTCTGTTCCTGCCTCTGAAGGTATTTTTAGCTATGTATTGTCAGCACAGAGTCATTGAGGTTGAATGATTAATGACAAAACCAGTGATTTAAATGGACTGCTGTTGAAGTAGTGACTTGAACTAAAAAATGACTCCTTCCAGAGCTGCCAAACCTTTGTGTGCTGGTGACTCAGTGTAGTGAAAGCTCACAATGCAAAGAGAGAGCAAAAAAAAAAAAGCATGTCGACTATCAATAATTAAGAGTTCAAAGTGGTGGAAGGGGTATATTTGCATCCTGACGTCACAAACGGGAGCCGGTGGCAAGAAAAAACACCCCGAGGCGGCGTGAGGAGGAGGGGAAGGGACATCTGTTGGCAAAACAGGGCGACGAGGACACCAACAGCCCATAAAAACATCACAACAGACGCTTTTCAGTGCTCCGGCTCGATGCACGGAGGCACAAAGGAAGCGTACGTAAAGAAAACAGAAGTCTGAGTGAAGACATCCAGCAGAGACACATGTGGACAGTCCAAGTCAATAATGTGCTTCTAACTCTATTACTCATATTTCTGCGTCAGAAATGTGGCAAATGTGTGTAAAATGGCCAAAACAAAAGTCTTAAACCAGAAATGCTTCACACACAAAGTATAAAAACGTATTCATCTGGACCTCAGCTGTGTTTATTTCTGTATATCTGCACATATCTGTGTTTATTTGTGTGCATAAGTGAATTTCTGCATCCATCTGTGCCTGTCTGTATATAATTACTTGTGTATATCCGTGTATAGAGTGTATAATTATGTATTTCTGTGCACATCTGTGTGTATCTGTGCTCAATGAGGGCTGAACAATTTCAGGAAAACGTCTAATCGCAACGTTTCTGTCAGATGCTGCAATACAACTTGCCATGTACTTATTTAAAGTCGGCTCAATAATCACTACGTAACGTATTTACAACATGTGATGGAGCATGACCACATGTGATACCATCACAAGCGTGACTGTGAATTTGTCACACCACTGATGAGATAGTTCAACATGCTGCTGGGTCAAATACACCGTTGATAGTTTATGCTGATAGCTACGCTTTGAATTGTTCAACCCTAATCTGGGCACAGATTCTAAATCCTGTGCATATTTCTCTTTATAACTGTGCATATCTGGGTGTAAAAATGTGTATTTCTCTATATATCTGTGTGACAAGCATGCATCTGTTCATAACTGTGTATATGTATATATATATATATATATATATCTTAGTGTAAGTTTATATAACTGTGCATATCTGCACATCAGCACATTGTTACTAGAGCTAAATGTGAGGCGTTCAAATGTCTTCTTCTGTCCAGAAATGTGCTCAAAACTGAAATATATACAGTATTCTGTGATAAAAATAAAATAAAGCCAAAACTAGCACATTCAAGAAGCTCAAACCAGCAGAAGTTTGCTTGATAAATGACGAAAAACAAAATCTTCACCCAGTTATTTGTATTTTTCTAGATTAACTGACTATAAGTGAACAAAGAATGCTATAAAATTATGACTGAATAAACTCCTCGCTAGATACAAAACAAAAAGTAATCAGGAGCAGGTTTCAAATGTTAATATAAATAAACTCGACTGCACATGTCGCCTTCAGCTTCCTCATTTCCGAACCCAACTTGACCCAGAAAAATGACGATCGATAAAAGCATTAAGCATCAGCTCACAAAAGCAAAACCCTAAAACCCGGTCAGAGGTCATTGTTTCATTTTGACAGCTGAACACAACAACTGCAGATGAGAGACCAGCTGACAGCAGCAGGATGATGATATAAACAATGACCCGTCTAATCCAGCGTCTCATCCCCCAACACTCCGCCTTCACAGGCTGTGTGACCCAAATGAATTTTTCAAAGGTTCAGTCGAGTGCAGCAGAGACGACGGCAGGAGAGCATCTCCCAGATGAGCAAAACAGAGCCAAATGTCTGCAAACTGCCACGTGTTTGTGGGTGTTGGGCTTAAAGACGTTTGAGTTAAATATTCATGACGGACCTCGAATTGTTTCAGTGCCTCTCTGTCCGTCTGTCCCGCCTAAAATAGCAGTTTAACACTAGAACTTACTGGAATAGATTCAAATGTAGAGAAACAAATGAGCGAATCTGAGGTCAGTGGCATGATGTGGGGCTGTGGTGTTACACAACATAAAACACACACATGAACGAGTCGGAACAGAGCAACAACACAAAACCAGCACATGTGACGGAGGCAGAAAATAAGAGAAAATACAATGTTGTTGTATTACATAAGTCAGCTCTAATCTGCTTAGAGTGTGAGGCAGATGGCTGCACACAGACACACACACACACACACACACACACACACACACACACACACACACACACACCAGTCCGCCCACTAACCTTCCAACTGGATATTATGAGTAAATATGAATGAACTCAGATCAGCTTTGTGGTGAAAGGCTGAGTTTCTCCTTGATCTTCATTTTAACCAGACGTCCTGAATGCAGCATCCACACACACATCAAAGCTTCCAGCACATTTCATGTTTTTTCTTCTCCTGCGTTTGCTGCTTCATGATGTAGAATAAAGACTAACGTTGAAAGAGACAACTGGAGAGCTTGAAGGGAAGGTTTGGGAAAGCTAAAAGTTCGCTGAGTGTTTGTGACCAATGACCGAATGGCAGCCGACAAACATCACAGGATTCATGTCTGTAAATGTAAAACACTGAAACCTGAGGAGGAGAAAATGAAAAAGCTGCACTGGATCATTCTCCTTGTAAATGTATTTAGAGATATTTCACTTCTTAACCCTCATCAGTACACCATGCAGACCCCAGGGGGAAATAACTTGTCATATTTTTTTATCTACAAGTTGGATTTTTCAGTTCCTTTAGGTAGCTATCACCCACATAGTTGCCATCACATAAACCAAAGCTTATTTGATCGCAGCCAGGTTTGTGGCGTAGATATAAAAAAATCATCCAGACCCCAGCCTGACTGTGCATCTTTTATTTATGTGTGTTTGTGTTGTGTTGATCTTGTGATGGCTGCTTCAGTTGCATTGTGTTTCATTTTAATTCAGGAGTTCTTACACTAACATTGTAAGCAACACATGTCAGTAATCATCAATAGTGATTTCATTGTTTCTTTCACATTTGTATCTACAGACGACACGTTTTAGCAAAATATGCATTGAGAGGATATTGACAGGTACAGAAATATGAAACAGATGGAATACTACTGGAGTCCAGCTGGACCCCAAGTGTACAGATTAATGTACTGATGAGGGTTAAACCTGAGTTAACTCTACTGTTGTCTTCACTTATGGGCACCCAAAAAATATTGTTTCTTTGTCTGAAAAAAATTCAGCAAAAAAATTACCCAAATTTCTGAAAATCTGCAAAACCTTCAGGAAGAAAATTTCAGTAATTCCTTTTATTTTAAAAAAATCCCAAAAATTTGGCAAGAAAATTCTTGTAAATATTTTCAAAAAATGAGTAAAAATCCTCAAAAAAATCCTAAAAATATCCAAAATGATTACATATATATCAGTAAAACTTCTAATATTTTCTTTAAGAACATTCACATAAAAATCAACCAAAATCCAGCGAATTTCGCTAGATTTTGGTTGATTTTTATGTGAATGTTCTTAAGAAACATTTTTAACATTTCTTTTTTTTCCACCAAAAAATGTTCAAATATTTCCCAAAAATGTAAAAATGTGGACATCAGAAGTTTCACTGTGAAAATATTTTTGTCCCACATTTTAAAACTTTAAAACGGATCAATTTGACCCACAGGACGACACGAGGGTTAAAACAAGACAAATTTATCTCATTTCCATCAACATATAAAAAACACAGTTTCAAACAAGAGTTTTGCAAACTCCTTAGCGGCAACTAATTATTTTGTATTTCTAATTAATCTATCTATGATTTTCTCAATCAACAGATTAGTTGTTTTGTCAATAAAATGTCAAAAAATGTAAAAAAAAAATCCAAAATGATGTCATCAGACAAAGATATTCGGTTTACTGTAACAGAGGACGGACAAAAACAGGAATATTCATATTTAAGACGCTGGAATCAGAGAGTTTTGACTTTTTTTTCCTTTAAAAAATACTCAAATTGACATCGAACTAGTGAGTGATTAATCTAATGTTTGCCAACTGATGGATTAATGGTTGCAGCTCTACTCCTGAGCTGTGTCTGATTATAAAAATACGTTGTTCGAGTGCATCGGTCTAAATATAAAAACAGGCCAATAAAATAAAAGCCTGCAGCAGTGTTTTGGACTCATCGTCTATAGCAGCGACTAAGGCTTCTATAAATTCATGTGATGATGTTGTACATAATCAGTTTAAGCATGTGGAATTATTAGAGCGCTGTGGAATTGATGTATTTTTCTAACTAGATGTGATGTACTTAGTTCTCTTCAAAAGATCCATAAAGCGTCCAGGAGTGGATTATCCCGCCGTGTTTTTATTCCTGGAGGCTTTCATCTCCTCCCTGCTCCTCAGACCTACATCGCTGAGTGGCTGAGGACTTTAGAACGAAGGTCATTGGACGTCCACGGGTGAGAGGAGCCGACCTACAATACGTTTCTGCTGTGCTGCTATATTAGCTGAGCGGTGGGTCGTTCAGGGTTCAGATGGAGTCGGGTCTGCAGGTCTGGTTCTGCAGGGCCGGCATGTGACGCCGAGGTGTGATGGGCTTTTTATCACACGTCCGGGTTGGTGTTTCGCACACTTTTAGGCTGACGTTTCAGGGGACGAACATGCAGCGAAGTCTTCAAATACAGCTGAAGACAAAATTATTAACCCCCCCCATGGAATTTTAGGTTTCTTTCAAAAAATTCACAAGTGCTGTTAAACAGATGAAGGAATTTTTACCACAATTTTTCCAAACATCCTAGTTTTATTTTGGATGCTTACATTATTTTACTCTGGACACAGAAACACAATTATTTAACAAAAACCCAAAAACTACCAGGGTCAAAATGATTAGCCCCCTTCAGAACTGACCTTTTTAATGAGCCAAAACACAAACCACTGCTGTGCAATCATGTGTTTTAACTTTGTAATGATCACAGCTTGGAATCAGTCAATCAATCGAGTTAAAACTGGGGGTCGTCCTTCACTTTACACACAGTATGAAAACTTCATTAAGGATTTGAGCTGTCACTGGAGAAAGCTTCATGCCAAAATAAAAGAAATCAGTTTAGACTTGAGATAAAGAATTGTTGATGCTTCCAAAGCAGGAGGAGGGTCTACAAAGTTATCACAGTGTTTCCAGAAGTGGACTGAGAAGTATCATCAAGACATGCAAAGACAGACACACAGTACAGAACAAGTCTGGCAGAGGGAGGAGGCCAAAGGTTTCAAAGATTCTGGAAAGAAAACTTGTGAGAGGTGTGTCTAAAGATGCTAGAACAACCACCAGAACACTAGTTAATGACTTAGAGAAGTCAGGAGTTGTAGCATCAAAGAAGACAGTCACTGAAGTCCACTAAAGAAATGGACTGAACCCTCCACTTCTACAGAAGAGACACCTTCAACCAGACTGAAGTCTGCTCAGGACAACCTGGAGAAAGACTGTGAAGACTGGAAGTGTGTCCTTTGGTCAGATGAGACCAAACTAGAGACAATATGTTTGGAGAAAGAAGGAGCGGCGTAGGACCCAAAGAACACCGTCCCCACAGTTAAACACGGTGGTGGCAGTATCATGCTGTTGGATGCTTCACAGCGTCTGGAACTGGGAATCAAGTTGTCAAGGTTGAAGGAATCATGAAGAAAGAAAGATATATGAAGATTTTGAAAGAAAACCTCCAGCAGTCAGCTGCTAAACTGGGTCTGGGTTGTCGCTTTGTCTTCCAACATGACAACGACTCAAAGCTTATGTTGTGGTGAAGATCTACCTCCAGAAGACCAAAGTGAACGTTACTGACTGACCTGCACAAAGTCCTGATTGGAATCCCATTGAAAATGTGTGTGGTCAACTGAAGACCAGGGTCCAGCAGAAGACCATCAGATCTGGAGCAGCTTGAGACGTTTGCCAAAGAAGAATGGGCTGGAATTCCTCAATAGATGTCAGAGACTTGATACAAACTACAACAAACGACTGCGAGCTGTTACCCAGCAAAAAGGAAACACAACTGACTACTAGAATCAATTAGGTCCTACTCTGACTGGTCCTAGCAGAAACCAGTGCTTGCAAACGGTTCCGAGGTACGTACTGAATCTGCACAAACCAGCACTTAGGGAATGGATACACTTTCTCCTCTGCAGTCTGAATGAAAGCAGTAGGTTGCAAATTCACGACAATAGGTGTCAAGGGGTTAATTTAGAGCACTGTGACACATGCATTTTTAAAAAAGGCTTAAAAAATAAATCAAAAACAAACAGAAAGCAGCTGATTGGACACATTGGCGCTGCTTAAACGCTGAAGTGCGACGTCAAACCTTCAAACTAACAAAGCAAAATAAAGCTACAGTAAATAAATCAGTGAGAAAACACATCAACAAATAGTAGTTCCTGGACTGGATCTATGAGTAGAGGTTTGCTATGTTTGAGAGGAGAAGACTGCTACTCAACAAGGACAGAACAAAAATGGCGTTTGCTGTCGTCCTCTGCAAGTTTGACCAATCAGCAGCATGGAGCCCTGTGCAGCTCAAACAACAAGAGCTGTTCTTCCCCAAAAACAGACCTGAAAAAGGTCCTGCAGGTGTAGTTTTAAAAGTGAGAATGCACAGAGGTTAAGGTCACCCAAAAACAGCCCACGAGGTCCTGCAGTAGAAAATAAATTTAAGGTTTTAAGAAACAACTTGACATGCAGCATCATCGCTAAAGATCTTTACAGAAAGTGTTCTTGTTTTAGAAGTGAATAAATACGTTTAGCTCGTCAGATTCAGCTGATGATCAACAGGAGCTCTAATTAAACACACTGAGGTTGTTGTTAATCAGTGGAAGCCTGTTTTAAACCCCTCAACTTGTCCAAACTTTATCCAACTGAACCTGCAGACTGAGACTCCCAGATTCAATGACATTAAAGGATTTTCCGGCTGAACATATTTCTAAAGGCTGTTTGTTGTTTTTGGACAGACGTACAATCTGCTTTTAATAGCAAATCTGTGAACACATTCGAGACTGCCAAACACACACACACACACACACCTACATCACAAAATCCATCTGCTATGCCCGTAAGCTTGTTAACTCCTCGACAAATCCAATCCTCTGCACTCTACCGCTTCTTAAACGGAGTCTGAATCGCAGAGATCCCAGACGTAGAGGTCACGACCTCCAAACCCTGCACCATCGCCCAAAGCACCACCAGCCACCGTCACGTTGCAGCCACGTCTAAAAACACACCCCCACCGTCCAAGAACTAACATTTGGCTTCCCTCTGCTGTAGAAATCCTTCTGGCTGAATTATTAACAGCAAGCAGCTGCTGAGTTACACTCTGAGAGGCTGTATGGACCCAAATAGAAAAGCCTGCGAATGACAACAGGAAAAACCAACATCCAGGCAAAGGATGCGTCAGATTTGTAGCTCTAAATGGTGGGATTTTCAGGGACAAATGCCACTTTCTCCCTGAAAAAGCTGCACCGTGAGACTTTTCACAGCAATGTTGTTGACTTTTCAAAGCCATTTCAGTCTTAAAACACTGCAGATTCCACCTCAAACACACCTCTGCATTGAATCTTTCAACTTCTTCGCTGTCTTGCACTTAGATGTGGGCCTTAAACGCACCTTCCCAACTCAATACAAGCTTCTCAGATCTCAACAGAACCTTTTCTGAACCTCGGCCTCCAGAAAGCCTCTCTGACCTTATCTCCGTTCACGTAAAACCTTCCAGCTCCGTCTCTTCCTGTGTGTCTGCGGCTCGTTTCTGATGTGTGAAAAGCTGTTTCAGTATTTCAGCAGCCGGGGAAGAAAAGGCTATTTTGAATGTCCAGACTGACATTTACCAGCTTCTCGTTCTTTATTTATCTGTCTCAGTTTCAGGATTCATCTCCGTCACCACTTTTAAACCACGGCCCATGCTGCCAGAGCGGTTTCCAATCAGTCGTACGCTGCTTCCACTTGTGTTGCGTTTACTTCTTCACGCTTCCCTACCTGAGAAGAAGCTTTTGGTGCGCAGGTAGCTGACGCTGAGCCTCAGGATGGACAGTTTGTCCAGGCTGGAGATGACGTCTTCAGGGAAGGGCAGCAGGCTGGCGAGCCGGTCCAGCTCCGAGTTCAGCCGGTCCCGGTGCCGTTTGGACGGGTTGGACTTGACGCCTTCAGCAGGGGTCGGTTTGACTCTGGACATGAGGACATTTGACATGTTTTTCACCCACGAGTGAATATTTATCACCTCAGGAGTGTCACAAAAAGAGCTGTACTGGTATATGTGTGGGGTATATACTGGTTATATATTCTCCTAAAGCAGATTTAATACAAAATATTGGTTTACAAAAACAGAGAAAAGCAGCATATTATCATTTTAAGATGCTGTAGCCAGGATTGGTTTTGTTTGAAATGTAATTTACACAATTAATGCTGAATCAAATCAGCTGACGACTAATGACCAGCAGCAAAATACGAGAAAATATGAAATGACTTCTTCACAAACTACGACCTGGAAGTGACACATACAGATTTCTCACGTTTGTTTTCATGTATTTATCTGTCATGTCTGAAATGTCATTTACATTTTTAATATTTAATCAAATCAGCTGACAATTAATGATCAGAATCAGTCGTATGATTTTTGCAAAATATAAAAAAAAATCCCAAATTACTTCTTAGTTCCCACTAAAATGTTGTTATTTACTTATTTCCCATTCAAAATCACTACAAAAACAGAAAAAAGCAGCATATGATCATTTTAAGATGCTGTAGCCAGGATTGTTTATGTTTCAAATGTAATTTACACAATTAATATTTAATCAGAACAGCTGACGATTAATGATCACAATCAGTAGTAGGATGTTTCTGGGGTGTTTTTTTTTTTTTGGTAAATATGAAGAAATATGAAATTACTTCTTCCCAAATTACAACCTGAAAGTTATCGTTCCCACTGAAGTTTTATTTACAAATTTCTCGCATTTGTTTTCATGTATTTATATGTCATGTTTGAAATGTAATTTAATATTTAATAAAATCAGCTGATGATTAATGATCAGAATCAGCACCAGGATGTTTTTTGAGCAAATGCAAACAAATCCAAAATAACTTCTTCACAAATTATGACCTGAAAGTTATCGGTCCCACTGAAATTTTGTTATTTACAGATTTCTCACTTTTGTGTTCATGTATTTGTATGTCATCTTTGAAATGTTATTTACATTTTTAATATTTAATCAAATCAACTGATGATTAATGACCAGAGACAGTAGCATTTTTTATTTTTTTTTGCAAATTACTTCTTCACAAATTATGATCGTTCCCACCTTTGCTTTCATGTATTTATATGTCATATTAATCGGATCCCAAAAGGCTGACATTGGTGTCCAAAGTCATACACAATATCATCACGTATTATATAGTGAAGGACCTGAATTAATATCAGAAAGATTATACATGGTCATATATTGATATCAAGAGTCAACATTGGCTAAAAAAATGTTCATAATGGGCTATTTCCACAACAAAAAAAGATCTTTCGTATGAATGCTGGAAAGTTTGAGATCTTTATGAATAGGTCTCATTAACGGTAGCTGTTGATTAGAGTCTAATAAATGATTGAACAGAGTAAAATGTGAAGAAAAGCTCTTTAATAAAGGGTTTTAAACATATTGTAATGTCGCCAGAGACACATTTTAAATGATTATTTTCACCCACAGTAATGATAAATGATGCTTGCAACTCCATTAATAGTGTGTTTATTTGGTGTCTGCATGCTGGTTGTTGCTGCTAAATGGATGGGAAGTGCAGTTCAGTGTAACTAATAGGTCTTAAATAATTAGAATTAGTGTCACCGGTGGATGAAGACACTTTAAATAACGTGTTTATTGTTTTGGTTTTTTTGCTAACTTACCCTTTCTGCGCCGGTTTTCTCCGTTTGCGTCCAGCATACATGTTGTTGTTCCTTTATTCTCACTGCAGTAAATCCATTACCGTGCGTCCAGTAGAAACCGTCCCGTAGAAACCAGCGGCTCTCCCGGTAATCACCGGTATGTGATGCATCCGTTTCCACCGAGCGGACGCAGGACGCGGCTGTAAGCTAGCGGTAAACACGGCGCTGCTGTACGAAAACACCGCTAAAACTTGGACCAAAGCGCTAATTCTCAGCCCGGGCAAACGGAAAGACGCAAAACAGACGCTACAGGTGAACAAAAACGCCGTGAACTCCCGGTGAAGCGCACCGAGTAAAGCTCCCGGTGAGGAACGGTAAAGTAGCGACGGTGCTCGCTCCGGTTATCCCGTCCATGGCGCGCCGCCGAGCCGTCAAATCCCGCGGACGCTCCGCAATTTAAAAAGAAGAAGAAGAAAATGAGCCCCTTTAAGCTTCACATCCTGTTCGAGAACTTGTCACCAAAACGCGGTAAGCCGGTAAAGTTCCCCCTCTCCTCCCGGTGCTCTCTTCCTGGTGCTCTCCTCTCTCTTCCCGGTGCTCTCTGCGCCGTTCCGACCAGAGCGCGCCTGCCGGGCACTGATTTGACGTCGGGAGCGCGCAGGAGGTCAAAGGTGACGTAGAGAGAAAATAACGTTCGAGTTTTTGAATTTTAAAATAACGGTACGTTTAAACAAAAATAATTAAAACTTAATACAATCTACCTAAAACCTGTTTTAATATGTTAATAGACATTAAAAAATCTGGTGTAATTTTACCCATATTTGCCTACAGTGATTTCTACAGCAGTTGAGAAATAATTTATTTCTGTACATTTAAGTAAAAACACACAAAGTAAGTTTTAAAGGTAAAAACAAGATAATTTTCCTGAATAAATTTTTAAAAAAATATATTTAATTAGTAATAATCAATCAAATCACGACACCCATTTTTGTTCTGCATGAGCACTAGCTAATGTTAGCTAGCACTAAATCACAAGATTTTATTGATTTTTTTCTCACTTAAACTTAACTTAAACTTGAACTACACTTCAGAAAAATGTCTTTATTTTTAGTTATTTTTTTCACATAACGTATATGATTAGTTTCTCTATATTAGACCATTTAACATGATATAAAGTCATCTTGACCAGCTGCAACATTAAAAGCAGCAACTTTCAGTTTTTTGTTTTTTTTTTAAACTTATTTTTCTCATTGGTATGATTTGTTTGTGCATATGAAAGAAATTAACACGATATAAAGTAAAAAAAACTTGAATGTTATAATATTAATAATAATTAGTACTATATTATTATCATTATATTACAACATATTAAAAATATATATATATAAACATTCTTTTGTAAATAAAAATATGTTTTTGTAAATATATAAGATTTAAGATTTTTTTAATATAAATATAAAAAGATTTTTTTTACTACATGTACATGTACTACAGCAGTTTATTTTACTACATCTATTTACAGCTACATTTATTTTTTTATTAGAAATATTAATATATAATTAGATATATTTTTGTATTTAGGACTGATTTCTATATACATCACAAATGAATACTATCTGAAGCTGCCTTTTTTTTTCTTAAACCAAAACATCCCAGGTGGTGTATTTTACATTTTTTTTTAATATAAATTAAAAAAATTAACTGTATGTAAAGTTAAAATTGACATGCCATAACATTAAAATGTGACTTACATGCAAAGTTTTAAATGCATTTTTAGTTTTATCAGTTATTTTATCAATATTATTTCATTTATTTCTATTTATTTCATGGTAAAGCTTTATAATTGAGGATATATTCCTGTTTTCTATTAATTTTTCATTGTAAAACTGGATATAAATGAGCGTTTCAGCTATTTTGTCTGCTTTTATGGTCACGTTTTTCATTTAATGAGGCGACATCGTGGCCAAAAACATCGGCTTTTCTTCCACATTTGGAGACATTTTATATGAACTGGCCTGGCAGTGAAGCGTGTCACAGTCACATAATAAAAACCAGCCTTCTGTGGCCCAGTTTGCAGTGAAAACCATTAAAAGCTTATCTGGGAGCAGACATGAGGGAAAACAGAGTCACACTGTCATCTAGTGGACGCTGGACACCATCATCAGGACGATAATGTTTCAAAAAATATAGAAAAAGCAGCACCTTTTTAACCGATACTTTTTCAAATATTTAATGAGATTTTAAAGCAAATTCCGCCAAAATCGTAGTTAAAAGGTTGAAACCAGTGCAGCGATTGGATCACCTTTAATATAGTGAGCATGTAAAGACCGACTCAAACACAAAATAATAAAAGCAAATAAATCCACAACATTTAATAAGATGCAAAGTTACACAAAAAAAACAAAGCAGGAGGTTACGTATGTTTATGCTGTGCAGAAAATGTACAAAAAATGGTGAGTCAGGTTAAGGCAATACGATATTAAAATACACAATATATGAAAAAAAGACAAATATATATATTTATATACAGTTACACAAAGATACTGCATTCTGGAGTCGAATCAAAAAGTATAATGTTTTCAAAATGTGGAAGCAAGCAACAAAAAAAAAGATATTTATATTCCTATATGGAGAATACTTAGTGAAGAAAAGGTTTAGAAGAGGAGAAGATGCTGCTGCAACGCTTTGGTTTGTACTGAGGGACGATTCCTGCTGAGTTCAGGGAACTGTGAGCACATTTTTACATTATTTTACAGCTGCTTCGGCTCAGTTTTCAGGATGTAGATCTGCTCAAATCTAACCTCTCACTGTCACACTCCATTTCTCAGCTGTAAAAATGTGAATTACAGGCTTCCAGCACAGTAGTATTTACATATTTTACCGTGTTTCTTGAATAAAAATATGATCTCTGTGGTCAACACATACAAAATCAAGTCTCACCGCCATCGTTTCGTCCTGTAAATGTAGAACAAACTATATTTACAGTAACACAGAACACTTTCTGAAGGAATTCTCAGTCTTTTTCATTAAAATATTTATGAATTCCTGCTGCAGACGAGGTTTAATGAAGCGATGTTTGACTGTGTTGCTGTAAAAACTGAGCCAAAGCTTTTGTAAAACACTGTTAGTGGTTTTACCACGTTTCCCAGAATGCCTCAGTCAGATTCCAACTTATGCACATATCGTTCTCATCAACATCCAAGCTGCAAATGAAGCTGATTTTTGGGAACTTTCTAACACATCTGGGTCTATTTCTTTACAATTTGAGTCCAAATAAGCCAGAAAAAAAAAAAAATGGAGAAACGCCACGAAATTCACATAAAAGCAGAGTTCATGATGTCACGTTTACGTCATATGAGACATTTTTTGTTGCAAATTTTAATGTGAGACCCTAAAATATTCACTTGAACAGCAAATCCATTCATTTGAGAGCCTGTGAGTGGAGAATATTTGGCATTTTCTCTATTTTTTGGTGATTTCAGCCACTTTGGATGTTGACGTAAACAATATCTGCCAGCCAGAGTTTATTTCTGTCTGTTAGTGAAAGTTTAAGAGGCGACTACAATCATTCTGTTCTGTTTCTGGCTTTTTTTATTTGCAGAAATTTGGTTCGGTTTTCGTAAAAAAATCCTGAAAATGAACAGCAGGTTCTGTGTCGTCCCTTTGGTATCCTGGAGAATGTAACACCCCAGACTAGTTTTTTGGTTTTTAAATCAAGTATTCGAGCTGCTTGTTTAGAAAAAAGTCCAAACGTCAGATTTCACGGCTCAGTACGGGTCGAGGCTTCTCTCGCAGCGTTTCTTTTCCACCGATCCTGTTGTTTTATTTAAACAAAAAGAGGTCAATTTAAAGGCACTTGAAGTTTTCCATTTTTTTCCTCATTTAAAATGTACAATAGCTGCCTTTGACTGTTTTACTTCTGCTGCCGGACGGCTGGATGATGCTCTGAGCGAGAATAAAGGAGAAACAGGAGAGAGGAGAGGACGGAAGGCTGCTGTGGAAAACGTGGAATCTCATCGGTTTTCATTTTTAGCTTCTTCACACAAAAAACAGGAAATCTGAGGCAGTGCTCAACTATTTTATGTCATTTATCTGTAAAAAATGAGTTGATTTAACCCAGGGGTGTCAAACATGCGGCCTGTGGGCCAAAACCGGCCCTCCAGAGGGTCCATTCCGGACCCTTGTTTCTTTTTGTCTCATTTGTGTAATTTTTCTGTCTTGTTTTTGACCATTTTTTGTCACTTTGTGACTGTTTTTATCAAATTTTTGTGTCTTTTTTTTGTAATGTTTCGTGTCATTTGTCTAATATTTGTAATTTTGTGTCTCATTTTTGTAATATTTTGTCTTGTTTTTGTTGTTTTTCTGCCTTTTTTGTCTGACTTTGTCTCGTTTTGATCATAAAGTAAAATACTACATCGTTCAGTTCCAGATGACTAAATGTTGTGTTCCTTTGTTGACACTGCGATCTGGAAGTTGTAATGTGTAAATGATAAACTGAGGCGTAATGTTGTTTAAATAGCATTTATTATTCTTAAGAAATTTCATGTTGTTTATGTTTTGTAAAAAGATACTTAATTAAATGTGAACATTTTCAGAATGGACTTTTTTGCACTAAAACAAAGGACATATTTGGATTATTTCTAGGTTATCATGCTGTGATTTTACTGGTCACTGGAGATCAAATTGGGCTGAATGTGGAACTAACCTGAACTAAAATGAGTTTGACACTCCTGATTTAAACTCTCTAAGTCTGAATTTGTGCTAATTTGGAGTTAAAGGAATCACATTCTGCTTTGGCAAGACAAACATTTTAAAGGACTAGTGCAAAAAAAAAAAAAAAAAAACGCTCAAAAACTGTCTTTGGTTTCTATCAAATATCGAATGTTGTACAATCAGTTTTAGTTTAAGGCACCATCTGAATTTTGTCGCCCAACAACAAAAAAAAGCAACAAGACAGAAGAAGTATGAAAGAAAAGAAATATAGAGGAGAAAGGAAGCTGGCTCAGTGACAAAGCTTTTAAAATATATAAACAAGCAGCTGTTTTCACTGAATCACTCTTAGTAGGAAGTCATTTTGTTGTGCGCTTCTGATCTGTTTTTCTTTAAAATCATCTTTATACCCTGTCTGCAAAGCAAGTCTCCCTCACTGGGAGAAACAGCAAAGAGTTGAAATGAACCGAGTCCAGACGCATTCTCAAAAGGACAAAAAAACAGCGATGATAATAATAAGAATAAAAAAAAAAAGAAACTATATATTTTATCCTTCTGAGCGTTTGTAGCAGAAATCAGGTGTTTGAGTCGCTGGATCTTTAACTTCTGCATCGATCAGTCCAGTAATCCCAGTTTGGAAATGTCTCAAAACCAGCCCGAACCGATGCGTTTTCCTGGAAACGTCTCGTTTTGTGGCTCCGACTGGTTTGTTCTGAAGCGTAGAAGAGGCTCGTTGCTGCCCCCTGGTGGCCGACATGGACTGAACATCCTTAACCCTCATGTCGTCCTGCGGGTCAAATTGACCCGTTTAAAGTTTGAAAATGTGGAAAAAAAATCATATTTTCACAGTGAAACTTCTGATGTCCACATGTTCAACATTTTGGGGAAATGTTTGAACATTTTTTTGTGGAAAAAAGTAATGTTTCTTAAGAAAACTGGCAAAAAAATCTGCCAAAATTCAGCGAATTTCGCTGGATTTTGGTAGATTTTTTTTTGGTGAATGTACTTAAGAAAATATTGCAAGTTTTACTGATATACACACATAGACAAAATTGTTGGTACCCCTCGGTTAATGAAAGAAAAACCCACAATGGTCACAGAAATCATTTCAATCTGACAAAAGTAATAATAAATTACAATTCTATGAAAATTAACCAATGAAAATCAGACATTGCTTTTGAACAGCAGAATAATTTAAAAAAATAAACTCATGAAACAGGCCTGGACAAAAATGATGGTACCCTAGAAAAGACTGAAAATAATGTGACCATAGGGACATGTTCAATCAAGGTGTGTCCTCTAATTAGCATCACAGGTGTCTACAAACTTGTAATCAGTCAGTCGGCCTATTTATAGGGTTACAGTAGTCACTGTGCTGTTTGGTGACATGGTGTGTACCACACTAAACATGGACCAGAGGAAGCCAAGGAGAGAGTTGTCTCAGGAGATTAGAAAGAAAATTATAGACCAGCATGTTAAAGGTAAAGGCTATAAGACCATCTCCAAGCAGCTTGATGTTCCTGTGACTACAGTTGTACATATTATTCAGAAATTTAAGATCCATGGGACTGTAGCCAACCTCCCTGGATGTGGCCACAGGAGGAACATTGATGACAAATGGAAGAGACGGATAATAGGGATGATAACAAAAGAGCCCAGAACAAGCTCTAAAGACATTAAAGGTGAACTCCAAGGTCCTGTCCACTGTCCCTACTGTGAAACATGGAGGAGCTTCTGTTATGTTCTGGGGCTGCTTTGCTGCATCTGGTACAGGGTGTCTGGAATCTGTGCAGGTACAATGAAATCTCATGACTATCAAGGTATTCTAGAGAGAAATGTGCTGCCCAGTGTCAGAAAGCTTGGTCTCAGTCGCAGGTCATGGGTCTTGCAACAGGATAATGAGCCAAAACACACAACTAGAAACAGCCAAGAATGGCTAAGAGGAAAACATTGGACTATTCTGAAGTGGCCTCTATGAGCCCTGATCTAAATCCTATTGAACATCTGTGGAAGGAGCTGAAACATGGCGTCTGGAGAAGGAACCTTCAAACCTGAGACAACTGGAGCAGTCTGCTGATGAGGAGTGGACCAGAATACCTGCTGAGAGGTGCAGAAGTCTCACTGACAGTTACACTAATGGTTGGATTGCAGTGATTGCCTCAAAAGGTTGTGCAACAAAATATTAAGTTAAGGGTACCATCATTTTTATCCAGGCCTGTTTCATGAGTTTATTTTTTTACAATAATTCTGTTAAACCACAGTTCAAAAGCAATATCTGATTTTCATTGGTTAATTTTCACAGAATTTTTATGTATTATTACTTTTGTCAGATTCAAATTATTTCTATGACCATTGTGGGTTTTTATTTCATTAACCAAGGGGTACAAACAATTTTGTCCATGTGTATATATGTAATCACTTTAGATATTTTTAGGATAATAATAATAATTTTTTGAAAATATTTACAAGAATTTTCTTACCAAATTTGGGGGATTTTTCAAATAAAACTTTTCAGGTAAACGTAAGGAATTATTGGAATTTTTTACATATTTTCCAAAATTTGGGGAATTTTTTGCTGAATTTAGGGATTTTTCTAAATGAAGACAACAGATGGGTTAAAGCAGCTCAGATTACTGCCGTTTCTTTCTGTTTTTGTATTAAAATTTCAATATTTATTCATTTTTATGACGCTTAATTGAGATTTCGGACCACTATCGGGGCTCCAAGTGGACAAATTTGTAGAATTTTTGGCGCTTTTTTTGCCCAAATAAGCGCTGATGATTAACTGAGTGGTCTGGAGCAGCTTTTTTCCACTCATGGCGAACAGTCAGGAGTCATTTTGATTCCCAAACGCCCAAATATTCCAACCGAACAGGTAAAAACCACAGATAATTACTGAGAGATGCAGCCGGGAGAATAAAAGCTCTCATGTGTTGGTGAAACTGCCGGGAAAACGTTTAAATGATCCGATATCTCCTCTTGATTTTGGTGCAATCCAACCAGCTCCGAGAAGAATTCACACTTTTCTTCGTCCAGCTGAACCCTCACAGCTTCCATCACTGTCTCCTCATAAGAAAAATAACTAATAATAATAAAAAGAGGCAGAGAGGCGTCTTGTTGCGTCTCCTCGTCCTTTTCAGGCACATTCTTGTTCTTCAGTCTGCTCCACGTTCTGTTTTAGAGTCTTTCGTTTCTGTTAAAGCCACGTTCTGCCGTCCGGACGTTTTCCTTATTTGTTCTCCGAGTAGCAGGTGTTCCCATTAGGCAGCGACGAGAACGGAAAGCCTCCGTTTCCCACGACCGGATGGTTGTTGATCTGCAAAAAAAGACAGACAAAGATGCTTAACAGCGTCCCGGCATTCACAGACAGGTCATAAATAAAACCTCAGTGATGCTGAAAGTTAAATTTCAATCAGGACAAAGCTTTAAAGGAACAGAAAAACAGATTCAGGCTGCATTCAAGGACGGAAATGTAAAAAAAAAAAAACGTAAAAAGCACAACATCTACTTCATGTACGGCCTCCATCTGTCTTGTTGAGTTCATTTTTGTACAACAAATAACTTTATTTTTGGTCTGTTTTGGATGATTTATGCCACTATAACTGTCATACTGCATAGGACAGTTCTGATTATGTAAATAAACGTGAATATTACATCATTTATCAGAGCCACGAACTGCAAAAACAGAAAGAATAATGAATGTTTGATCTGTTGGGAAAATTAAATACAAAAAATATATATATTTTTGGGGTATTTAATTTTTCTGCCATTTTTGGACAATATTTTTAATATTCTTGGTACATTTCATACATTTTTCTAAAGTGTTTTGGTGCTATTTTACCAACATTTTTCTGACAGTATTTTTCTTAATATTCTTAATATTTTTTAAGGATTTGGTTGATTTTTATACATACATATATATATATATATATATATATATATATATATATACTTATACTTTTTCGATTTAAATTTTTAAAAATATATATTTTTGTAGCATTTCATCATATTTTTTATGTCATTTTGGATCATGAATATTTTTGGCACATTTTTATATTTTTTTTCAACTTTTTTTGTGCTATTTTATCAATATTTTGGTATCTTTTTGAATACTTTTGTGACAATATTTTACTTAATATTCTTAATATTTTTCAGGAATTTGGACGATTTTTTTAGATACATTTTTCTAATCTAAATATATATATAAAAAAACACATATTTTGGACATTATATTATTTTCAGAGCTATAGGCTGAAGTTTGATCAATTTAGGTTTTTCAAACCTATTTTGGATTTTTTTATTTTTTGTATTTCATAATAATTTTTCTGCCATTTTTTGATAATATTATGAATATTTTTGGCAGTTTTTTCCAGGTTTTTTAGTACTATTTTATCAATATTTTGCTATTTTTCTTAATATTCCTAATATTTTTCAGGGATTTGTATGATTTTTTAAAATTTAAAAATATAAACAAATACATCTCTTGGACATTATATTATTTTTCCAGGAGTATAAGTTAAAGATTTTTTTTTTAAACCTACTTTGGAATTCATATGTTTTAGCATTTTTCTTTCTTTTTTTTTTTTTTTTTTTAAAACATTTTTATGTTATTTTTGGGTAATATTCTGAATATTCTTGGTACATTTCATACATTTTTATAAAGTCTTTTGGTGCTATTTTATCAATATTTTTCTGACATATTTTGGTGTTTTTCTTAACAATTTTGTGATTGTAGTTTTCTTAATATTCTTGTTGGGGTTTTTTAGGGATTTGGGGGATATTTTCACTTTATAATGTTTTTTTTTTTATTTATTTAAACGTAGCCAGTCTCGTCCCTTTGGTCTCCTGGAGAATGAAACATCCCAGATGGATTTACTGATTAGTTTTTGGTAGATTATAAAAAAACATTCTAATCATATGTGGAGATATTTAGTCAACACCGGTGACACCTGAGGGAAATTAAAAAGATGAGTTTTTGTAAAATAGTCAAAGAATTTCAACTATTTATCAGAAACTATGAAAACAGAAAGATTTCATTAAAATCACCTCATGTCTAAATTAAAAAAATCACCAAAAATAAATAACTGGAATCTGTAAAAAATAAAAACATAACTGAGTCTCAGTAGAACTTTGAATCCTTCAGTGCTCGAGCTGCGACCAGCAGTCATGACACTAAACTTTGGGGACTGAGGGACGTGAAGTTGGACAGTTTTTACCTGCGTCTGTTCGCTGAAGTTCAGAAACTGCTGCTGCTGCTGCACCAGGAGGCCGTTGGGGTTCAGACCAGCCGCCATCTGACAGGACAGAGACGCCTCGTCGGGGTTTGGGACGGCCGCCATCACCGGCATGGATCCGCCTCCGGGCAGCGCCTCGTAGAAACAGGAAGGCTTGGAGGCGATCTGGTTGGTGGCCGGGTTGATCCGGGCCTGGTTGAGGTGAACTCTGTTTCTGGGCAGCGCTGGGTTTGTGAACATACAGCTTGTAGAAGACGACGCCTCCGAGTCCTGCTGATGAGGAAATGAAGCACCAGAGGTCTCAGCAGTCCTGAACGGCGGCCTGACGTCTCCTGAGACCTGGCTGAGGCAGGAGCCCATCTGTTGGTGTCCAGATGTTAGCAGCTGCTGCTCCAGAGACCAGGACTGTCTCTGAGTGTCAGCGCTCTGAGACTGCAGAGCAAAGTGACCCTGCAAGCAGCCGGACGACGACGGGCCAGAAAAACCCGCTTCATTTGAAATACTGGGGGCGAATGTTTCTACGAAGCTGTCGACCTGGTTGGACAGCGGAGGATTCCACCCGCTGCCCTGGAAGCCGAACACAGGATCAAACTGTCTGCCTGTGTTCTGGTCCTGCAGG
This sequence comes from Amphiprion ocellaris, assembly GCF_022539595.1. NCBI lineage: Eukaryota > Metazoa > Chordata > Actinopteri > Pomacentridae > Amphiprion > Amphiprion ocellaris. The sequence continues at coordinate 20,427,641 of NC_072789.1, read as the reverse complement.
CCCATCGGCTGGTTCCTCATCTGGAGATTGTTCTGCATCGGTTGGCCCATCTGGTTGGGATGAATCTGGTGGGAGAAAGATCCGAGGCTGTTGTCCTTGTTGACCTGACAGGAGTCCACCACAGACGGGTTAAAAGTCGCCAGACCTCCGATGTTTCCGGCGGCGCCCAGCTGCAGAGGAGCAGGAAGGCTTTGCTGAAGGTTCTGCTGAAGGTTCTGCTGAAGGCTCTGCTGAAGGCTCTGCTGAAGGTTCTGCTGAATGCTCGGACCGTTTAACCTGGCAGAGCTCAGCTGAGGGAAGTCCATGTGGCTCAGTTTCATGGATCCCAGAGCCGGAGCCGGCCGAGGCACCATCCCGTGCCCTCCGCTTGGCATCAGCTGGTTCTGGGGCTCCAGAGGCCAGCTGAAGGTCTGCTCCCCGGGCTGATCAGGGTCCTGGTTCTGGAGGTCCAGAGAGGACAGGCAGGGAATGTCGTCCAGCTGGTCGGGCAGACTGAAGCCACCCTCCTTCTGGAGCTGCTCCTCCACATAGGTCAGGATGTCGTTGCTGATGATGTCGTTGAGGTCCTCGCTGAACTCGCAGCTGCTGAAGTTCATCTTGAGCAGAGCGCTCTCCCATGTCTTCAGCTCCTCCGGTCCCACGTCCACCGTCTCCGTCAGCTCGCTGTCCCCCAGGATCTGCTGCAGTGTCTCTATCATGTCCTGCATCGTGGCCTCCGCCTTCATCAGGCCTCCGACGGCCGGTTTAGGCGCCATGTCTCCGGGGACGTTGACGGTGGCGTGGGTGTCCTTGAAGGCCACGTCGTTGAGCGAGCTGAGGGTGTTGGCGTTGTTTTCGCAGTAGATGGACTGGTCCTGGCTCAGCATGCAGCCCAGCAGGGAGTCTCGGCTGACGGTGTAGTCGTCCAGCTTCCTCTGCTTGGGAGCCGAGCACGGGTCGGGCATCTCCACGGTCGGAGTCGTGTCGTACAGAACCGCCTCGCCGGTGGTGAAGTTAAACGGAAGCTGCAGCCGTCTGAGGCGAAGCTGCTCTTCTCCTTCTTCATTTCTGCAGGAAAACATGAGTCTGGGTCATTTCAGAAGCAGCCGCCAGGAAGAAAACTAATGCAGCACTGAAACAACTCATCAGTTCAAGAAGGTAACGCAACTTGTTTTTCAAATTCTCCTAAAATGTGAGGATTTCCTTCTATTTGCTGAGAAGACAAGAAGAGATGAGTTAAGATAAGATGAGACACGTTAAAATAAGATGAGATGAGATTAGATAAGAAGAGATACGTTAAAATAAGATAAAGGAGATGAGATTGTTGAGATAAGATGAGATAAGATGAGATGACATGTTAAGATAAGATGAGACGAGATGAGATACTTTAAAATAAGACAAGATGAGATAAGTTGAGATAACATGAGATATGTTAAGATAAGATGAGATGGGATACATTAACATAAAATGAGATGAGTAATGTTAATATGAGATGAAATAGGTTAAAATGACAAAGATGAGATATGTTAAGATGAGATGAGATACATTAAGATAAGAAATGTTAAGATAAGATGAGATAAGTTAAGATGACATGAGCTATGAGATGAAATAAGTTAACATAAGATAAAGATGATATATGTTAGGAAAAGATGACATGAGATACATTAAGATAAGAAATGTTAAGATAAGATGAGATAAGATGAGATGAGCTATGAGATGAAATAAGTTAACATAAGATAAAGATGAGATACAATAAGGTGAGATGAGATATGTTAAGATGAGTTAAAATGAGATAAGTTGAGATGTTAAGATGAGATGAGATATGTCAAGATAAGATAACATGAGATATGTTAAGATAAGATTAGATACATTAAGATAAGATGGGATGAGCTATGTTAATATGAGATGAAATAAGTTAAGATAAGATAAAGATGAGATAAGTTAAGATGAGATGACATGTTAAGATGAGATGAGTTAAGATAAGATTAGACAAGTTAAGATAAGATAAAGAGGAGATAAGTTAAGATAACATGAGATATGTTCAGATTAGAGATGTTAAGATGAGATGGAATACGTTAATATAAGATGAGCTATGTTAATATGAGATGAAATAAGTTAAGATAAAGATGAGATAAGTTAAGATAAGATAAAGAGGAGATAAGTTAAGATGAGATACGTTAAGAGAAGATGACATATGTTAAGATAAGATGAGATACGTTAAGATGAGATATGTTAAGATAACATGAGATATGTTAAGATAAGATTAGAGATGTTAAGATGAGATGAGATGGGATACGTTAAGATAAGATGAGATGAGCTATGTTAATGCAAGATGAAATAAGCAAAGATAAAATAAAGATGAGATGAGATAAGTTAAGACTGAACTTTATTAATCCTGAAGAACCATTTGTGCCACATATTGGTCCATAAAACGACAACAACATGAGAATAATTGCTGATCCTCATAGAAAAGCAATAAGTATGACCCATTAGTATAAATTAAATAAATTAGAATAGAAAAAGTAGGACATAATACCAGCAACACTACTGAAGTAATTAAGTAATGCGCATTAGCATATAAGCATTTACAAAGAGTGTATATTAATTTAAGCCAATTAAATGAAAGATATGATAAAAATATAATATTACATCTACTTATACCTACATTAGAGTGTGTTTATTGAATAGTTTTTCAGACATTAACTATTACTTTGGGCAAGAAATATCAATAAATACTGAACAAACTGCAAATGTCTATTGTCACGTCCTGCATATTACACATTTTATACCACTAAAATTGACATTTTTTAATAACAAAAAGGAGAAAAAGAGTGGGAAATTGTAACAAGGAAATATTTAGGTGGGTGGTTTATGCTCCGTGATGAAGTAAGACAGTGATAAAATGAGACGTACGTCAGAGCTCTCTGCCGGGCCACGATGAAGTCCGGCTTCCCTCCTTTGAAGACCACCCTGGCGCTGGCCTGGACCCAGATCCACGACCGGTTTTTGGTCAGCAGCCTGAAGACGGTGAAGCCGCTGTCTCCGGTTTTCATCACTGGATGTGACACAAAGAATTGGATTTATTCTGGATGTTTCTCAGCAGACAGAGGAGTTTCAGTTTAAGACTTTTACTCCAGAAAAACAATCGACGTCATCAGTCGAAGGTTTAATCAGCTGCAGCTAATTAACCCGGAGAATGTCGACACGTCAGTCTGTCAGATGGGTTCAGGAATCAGTTTGGAGCTCATTAAGCTCCAACAATGGAAAGAAGACTTTCCTTTTTTTTCTGTCTTTCTGAGAAATTTAGTTTACACTTCTCATAACTAGTTACACTTTAATGAATTCCTTAAATTAATTAATATTTTTGCAGCATTTTATCATCATTTTACAGCATTTTTTTGGTAGCAAATATTTTTGGCACATTTTATACATTTTTTCAAGTTTTTTTGGTTCTATTTTGTCAATATTTTGGTATTTGTCTTAATATTTTTGCTATAGTATTTTTCTTAATATTCTTAATATTTTTCAGGGATTTGGACATTTTCTTAAAACTATTTTTTTTTATTTAAACATATAAAAAATACATCTTTTGGACATTTTTCAAACCTATATCTGTTTTATAGCATTGCCATTTTTGGATAATACTATGAATATTTTTGGTACATTTTACACATTTTTTCAAAGTCTTTCAGTGCTATTTTATCAACATTTTTCTGACATATTTTGGTATTTTTCTCAATATTCTTAATATTTTTCAGGGATTTGGATGAGGGCTGCACAGTGGTGTAGTGGTTAGCACTTTCACTTTGCAGCTAGAAGATCCCTGGTTCACGTCCCGGCTTTCCCGGGATCTTTCTGCATGGAGTTTGCATGTTCTCCCTGTGCATGCGTGGGTTTTCTCCAGGTACTCTGGCTTCCTCCCACAGTCCAAAAATATGCTGAGGTTAATTGATTATTCTAAATTGCCCGTAGGTGTGAATGTGAGAGTGATTGTTTGTCTATATATGTAGCCCTGTGACAGACTGGTGACCTGTCTAGGGTGTCCCCTGCCTTCACCTGAGTCAGCTGGGATAGACTCCAGCCCCCCCATGACCCTAGTGAGGATTAAGCGGTGTATAGATAATGGATGGATGGATTTGGATGATTTTTTTAAATACATTTTTTAAAAATCCAAATATATATATAAAAAATACATATTTTGTACATTATATTATTTTTCAGAAGTATAAGTTGAAGGTGAAACCTATTTTGGAATATTTTTTAATCTTTTTTTTGCATTTTATAATAATTTTTCTACTATATTTTGAAAATATTATGAATATTTTTCTCAATTTTTCCCAGGTTTTTTGGTGCTATTTTATCAATATTTTGCTATTTTTCATAACATTCTTGATGATTTTTTAAAATTTAAATATATAAACAAAGACACCTTCTGGACATTCTATCATTTTTCAGAACTATAGGCTTAAGTTTTATCAATATTTTTCAAACCTATTTTGGATTTTTATTTATTTATTTATTTGTTTTTACATTTTATAATAATTTTTAGTTAATTCCTGTTTCACCAAATAAAATACTTTCAGGGCATCTGACTTACTTCTCATGTGGTTGTCGGCGCAGTACATCATGTCGGCGGCGTGGAGGAAGCTGTAGCCAGAATTCTGCATGCAGAGCTCCACTTCATTGTAACCCAGAACCACCTTCCCTCTGTGGGCAAAAACACACTTTACCTGAGCGGCCGCTTCTCTCAGCAGAAATGCATCCGCAGCTTCTAGACGTTCCTACCTGGTGTCGATGCCCAGCGGCGAGAAGTCCAGCTTGTGTTTGGTCTGGAAGATGAGCGTTTTGGTGCGGATCTCCAGGATGGACGGCGGCTGCAGCGGCGTGGCGATGGAGAACAGAGCGAGCTGCGGGGGAACCAGCGTCCCGTCCTCCGACACCCGGTTCTGGCCGTGGAGGAGCTTCAGGCGGCCGCGGAAGTTCAGCGCCTGAAGATGAACAAAGTTAGAATTTAAACTCCTGACGTCTCGGTCTGAACGCTGAAGTTTTATCAATATTTAAATATTTTTATCAATACTTTTGTTACAGTATTTTCCTTCATATTTTTTATATTTTTCAGGCATTTTGACAATTTTTTAAAAATCTAAATATGTATATAAACAAATACATCTTTTGGACATTATATTATTTTTCAGAAGTATAGGTTGAAATTTTATCAATATTTTTCCAATCTATTTTGGATTTTTTTTTTCATTTTATAATAATTTTTCTGCCATTTTTAAATAATATTATGAATATTTTATCGATATTTTGCTAGTTTTCTTAATATTTTTGTGACAGCATTTTTAAAAATTTTCTTAATATTTTTCAGATGATTTTACATGTGTGTGTGTGTGTGTGTGTGCGTGTGTGTAGATATATGTTTTTTTTTATCTAAATATATATTTAAAAATATATTTAAAATATACCTTTTGAACATTATATTATTTTTCAGAACTTAAGTTTTATCAATATTTTTCAACTATTTGGGATTTTTTTTTTTGGCAATTTATAATAATTTTTCTGCCATTTTTTGACCATTAATATTTTTGGCAGATTTCTTTTTCTAGGTTGCTAGGTTTCCAGGGTGCCATTTAATTAATATTTTGGTATTTTGCTTTATACTTTTGCTACAGCATTTTTCTGAATATTCTTAATATTTTTCAAGGATTCTGACTTTTTTTAATATATATGTTTTTTATCTACGTATATAAAAATACATCTTTTTGACATGATTTTATTTTTCAGAACTACAGAAGTTTTATAAATTTTTTAAAACCTACTTAATTAATTAATATTATGAATATGTTTAGTAAATTTTACACATTTTTGCAAAGTCTTTTGGTGGTATTTTTATCAATATTTTGCAATTTTTTAAATATTCTTTACATTTTTCAGGGATTTGTACAATTTTTAAAAATTTAAATATATAAACAAATACATCTTTTGGACATTATACTATTTTTCAGAAGTATAAGTTATTATAACATTTTTTAAAACCTATTTTGGAATTATAAGTTTTGTAGCAATTTATCAATTTATCACCATAGTTTTTTCTGCCATTTTTGGATATTATTCTGAATATTTTTGGTACATTTTAGACATTTTTGCAAACTCGACATATTTTGTTTTTTTTTCTAAACACCTTTGTGACAATATTTTCTTGATAGTCTTAATATTTTTCAGGGATTTGGGGGATTTTTTATTTTCTAATATTTATTTTTTTTAAACATAAAATCTAGCATTTTTTGTTTTGACATTTTTATTAAAATTTTTGGATAATTAAATCAATATTTTCAGATATTTCATTGATATTTTCAGACATTTTTTGGGCATTAAAGAAGTTCAGCGCCTGAGGATGAACAGACTTTAAACTCTCTCCGTCTCCACCTGAGGTGTTTTCTAGTGTGTTCGTGTTACCAGGAAGCCGGAGGAGTTGTCGAGGAGGCAGCGGAAACGGCAGCAGAAGTTTCTCTCCAGGAAGGACGAGTTTTCTGGAGGGATGGTCTGTGGGTCGTAGTTGATCAGGTTGCTGGTGATCTCAGTGCTGCTCTGGTCACCTGCAGAGACGACGAGTCGACAGCACTCTTAGTAACAGTTAATACTCTGGACAGAATCAAGAACAGGAGTGGTTCCATCCAGCTGCACTATTGTATCACAAATATCACAACATCTGCAGTAAATGTTGTCTCAGTTGTAATATAGGTTCAATTTTTCAACAAACAGCAGCACCAGAACACTCTTCACCTGCAAAATGTCGCTGAAAATGAGACAAAAGGTTCCTAAATGACTACAAACAGATGCAAAATGAGTAAAAAAATCCAAAAAGGAAAGCCAAACAGTCGCCAAACAGCTACAAATACATGCAAAATGACAAAGAAATGCACAAAGAGAAGCAAAATAGTTGCAAAACAGCTACAAATAGACTAAAAATGACTGAACAGAGATGCAAAATAACTAGAAAGACATGTAAGATAAATAAAGAGATGAAAAATGACAAAAAAGAGATGCAATAAATAAAGAGATGTAAACTGACTGAAAAGAGATGCAAAATAACTAAAGAGACGTAAAATGACTAAAAAGAGATGCAAAATTACTAAAAAAAGATATAAGATAACTAAAAAGAGATGCAAAACGATGAAAAATACGTACAAAATAACTGAAGAGATGCAAAATGACTAAAAAAGAGATGCAAAATAACGAGATGCAAAATAACTAAAAAAGAGACGCAAAATTACTAAAAAATACATACAAAATAACTGAAGAGATGCAAAATAACTAAAGAGAGATGTAAAATGACCATAAAGAGATGCAAAATGAGTAAAAAAATCCAAAAAGGAAAGCCAAGGAGTTGCAAAACAGCTACAAATAGACTAAAAATGACTGAACAGAGATGCAAAATAACTAGAAAGAGATGTAACATAAATAAAAAGAGATTAAAAATGACAAAAAAGAGATGTAAAATAACTAAAAAGAGATGCAAAATAACTAAAGAGAGACGTAAAATGATTAAAAAGATGCAAAATTACTAAAAAAGATATAAGATAACTAAAGAGAGATGCAAAATAACTAAAGAGAGACGTAAAATGACTAAAAAGATGCAAAATTACTAAAAAAGATATAAGATAACTAAAAAGAGATGCAAAATAACTAAAGAGAGACGTAAAATGACTAAAAAGAGATGCAAAATTACTAAAAAAGATATAGGATACCTAAAAAGATGCAAAATGATGAAAAATACATACAAAATAACTGAAGAGATGCAAAATGACTAAAAAAAGAGATGCAAAATGATTAAAAGGAGATGTAAGATGAATACAAAGAGAAGTAAAATGACAATAAAGAGATGCAAAATGACTATAGAGATGCAAAAAGACCAAAAAGAGATGCAAAATGACTATAAATAGATGTGAAACAGCAACAAAAATCATACAGAATGAGCAAATAAATGCAAAACAGTGCAACAAAAACGTTGAAATCAAGCAAAGGAGATGGAAAACAACAGCAAAAAGATGAGAGAAATGCACTGAAAAGCCGTGCATAAAGCGGAGTATTTAATCGTGCCGTTCGTCCAGCTACTCACTGGGGTTGGAGCTGCTGTCCTGGCTGGGGTTGAGAGAGAAGTGAAGCTGTCGTCTGAACAGAGCTCGGTCGTCGGTGTGGATCAGCTCGAAGACGCTCTGATGGATGACGTCCGACTGGAAAAACACAAAACACTCATCACCTCGCTGTTTTCAGTGAACATTAGCTGAAAAAATGGTGTTTATAGACAAAAACAACTATAAAGTACAGCGTTATGAAGACGTTCTGGAGCTAATTCTGAATTTAAGAGGTGCATCTCGTGGATTTAAGGATTTCAAATATCAAAGAGCAAACATACAAGTGAAAAGCAGATCTAATCGCTGAATATATAATAAAAGAAAATGATTTATGTTCTGGTAAGTGGACCTTTTATGTCAAAACAAGCAGAAATTACAGTAATTAGAGGCCGCAAAGCATTGAAAGGGTTTATTAATATTCTGCTGCAAACCTCTGACTTGGCTGATCTCCAGTCAGCACAAACACAAACGTTGATATTTCAGGCTCATGAAGGATTTTCCTCTTCAGAAATAAACTCTGGAAATTATTAGCAACCTGTGGGCTGCAGCTATCTGAGAAAGAAGGTGTTTTAAAATTAATAAAAATGTCCTTAAAACGTTGATTATCATCGCAGTGCATCGTAAGAAAGGTTCCACATTCATACACTTGTAAAAAGACAAATAAATAAAATGTTCTTATGCATTTATGACCATTTGTGGTCACGGAATGCAAAAGACTGGTGCTGACATTTTGGGTTTTTTTCTCAATACTTTTGTGACAATATTTTTCTTAATATTTTTCATGTTTTTCTGGATTTTGGGGGATTTAAAATATATATCTAAATTATTATATTTTAAAAATTAGATTTGTTTTCAGAAATGTTTTTATATTTTAAGGTTTTTTTTAAGACATTTTAGTATTTTTCTGACTTTTTTCAGAGATTTTGATGTGTTTTTTCAAGTATATGTATTGGTATTTGTTATACACTATATACACATACATATGTGTAAATATATGTATACACACAGACACACACACACACACACACACACATATATATTTACACATATGTATGTGTAAATATATATATACACATATATATACATATATATACATACAACAGACAACTACAAAAAAATGGATGCAAAACAACTAAAAAGAGATGTAAAATGACTATAAATAGATGAAAAATGACTAGAGATTTAGAGTGACTAAAAATACACAAAACAATGAAAAGAGATGCAGAACATCTGTAAAAAATGAGCTAAATTAAACTGGGCCCATTGACCAATCAGAGCAGACCGGATCTTAACAAGACGGGAGATAAATCGCAGCATTTCAGACACTACCAGACAATAATAATGTGCTTTTTGAACATTAAAGCAGGTAAACATGTTCCAGTGAGCCTCATAAATTACAATCAAGCTGCTTTTCTGAGCTCTTTTCTATCAGCATGAAACTTTCAGCTCCTGAAATGTAAAACAAATGAAGCGGTGAATAAATGTTGGTCTCAGTTTAACTCCTGATCTATAAATATCTTTATTCTGCTCACAAATAGTGGGTTTATGGGGTTATAGGAGCTGCTGTGGACTCAAAAACTGAACACTTACTGTGAGAGTCTGCTCACCATGTGCACTCTCACGTGCACTCTCACGTGCACTCTGCAGACGTGTTTAACCCCGAGTCAAACGGATGTGTTTACAAGTCAAGTGTTCACAGCAGACAGAGAAGCTCAGTTCTCATGAAATCACACAAACACAGAAACACACACTCAGAGACACACACAGAGAGAGAAACACACACACAGAGAGAAACACACACACACACACACACACACAGATGCACAAAAACACACACACTCAGAGACACACACAGAGAGAGAAACACACACACAGAGAGAAACACACACACACACACACACACACAGATGCACAAAAACACACACACTCAGAGACACACACACAGAGAGAAACACACACTCAGAGACACACACATACTCAGACACACAAACACACCTACACACACACAGATGCACAAAAACACAGACATAAACACACACACACACAAAGACACACATACATACACAAAAACACACAAACACATACAGACAGACACACAAACACACACAGACACACACACACAGAGACAGAGACACACAAACACACCCACACAGATACGCAAACAGACACACACACACACACACACACACACACACACACACACACGCACACACACACACAGACAGACACACACAGACACACACACTCACACAGAGACAGAGACGCACAAACACACCCACACAGATACACAGACACACACACACAAAAAGGTAAAAGCATCACATTTAACATGAATAAAGTTTTAAAATCTAACAGTATTTTTACATTTATCAGATTTTTACAGATGAAAATGACTGATGGGCTGTTTGCAGATGTTTGTCTGCATTTTCTGCCGTTATTTGTCAGGTTTACATGTAAAACCAACCAGTATTTAGACTGATTTCCCAGCACCTGTTCAGAGACGCAGCGTTATTCTGCTGCTACTGATGACTACTTTGCTGTGTTTGTACCTGGTGGAAGCCCAGGAAGTCCTGGATGGTTGGAGACGTGTAGAAGACGTAACCTTCAGCCGTCACCACCAACACGAAGCCGTTGAGCGCCTGGGAGGAAGAGGGAACGTTACTCACAGCACCTGGAGGCTTTTTTTCATTGGTTTTAATGTTTGAGGCGTCACCTGGAGCAGCAGGTCTCCCTCAGAGAAGCTGACTCCGTCGATGGACGTCACCACAGCGGACGGAGGCTGGACAGAGGAGGAGGAAGTGGAGGAGGAGGAGGAGGAGGACGGAGGCACAGCGGCATTCTGGGAGCTTCCTCCAAACATCAGGCTTCGCTCGCTGGTCCAGCTGGAGCTGCTCTGACTCGCCTTCAAGGTGGCTGCAGGTCAAAAAAAAGAAAAAAGCGTCAGATTTTGTTTCTGGTTTTAGCTTCTGACGTATTTATCCTCACATTTTTCTCTGCGTTATAAAATCCTGAAACAGAAAAACCATGAAGAAGAGACAATTCAGAAATATCTTCTGTTCAAAATAACAGTTAAAAACAACACAAAAGGATGATAAAATAACATAAATATTGCACAAAAAGACAAAAAAATTACAAAAAAATCCACAAAATGGCACAAAAGAAGGCTTAAATACCAGATAAATGACACAAAATATACAAAAATGACACAAGCATGCTGAAATAAAACAAAAACGACACAAAAAGACACAAAATGACATGGGGAGGTGTTAAAATGACATGAAAAAGACACAAAAAGGCATAAAGTGACACAAAAGGGTGGAAAAATAACACAAAAACACAGAGAGGTGTTAGAAAACATGAAAATGATGCAAAAACGCACGGAAATCACACACAATGACACAAAAATGATGAGAAGAAGGCACAAAACGACACAAAAGGATTCTTAAATAGCACAAATATGGCACAAAAGACACAAAAAGATGCCTAAATACCACAAAATTATGTGAAAAAAAGACACAAAAATGGCACAAAAACACACAGAGGTGTTAAAAAACATTAAAATGATGCAAAAACGCACAAAAATGACAAAAAGATGGTAAAATAGCAGAAAAATTAAACAAAAAGAAAAAATGACATGGAGAGGTGTTAAAATGACATGAAAATGATGCAAAAATGCACAAAATGACATAAAAGGATGCTTAAATAACACAAAAATCACACAGAATGATACTTAAATAATAGTCTTGTTTAAAGAAAACATGCCTTTAAAAATTTGAGGTTCAGAGAGTGAAGACACAGAAAAATAAACGATAGATTACAGTGATTAATGCCTCCACTTTTAGCCCAAATAGAGACTTTTGGTTTGCATTTTTATGCAGAAGAACAAACTGAGAGGAACTAAAACTCTCCACGACATGAGAAGAACAAATATCTGTGTGGCAACGTGATATAAAAGGTGCAACTTCTGGAAAACATCTGACTAAACATGAAGTGTGAATGAGAAAAAGCAGCAGAAAGAGGAAGAGAACATCTCTGACTATCAGGGTGGAGCTGCTCCACACTTCCTGTCATCTTACAACAGCTCTTCATCCTCTTCCTCCTCGGCCTCTTATCACCAACACAGCAGCACAGAAACAAGACAGAAAATAACCGGGCGGCCTTAAAATATCCTCTCAGGGAGGATGCAGGTGGGTTTACTGTAGGAAAACAGTCTGAGATGACGATGGATGGAGGACACAACAGCAAACATTGTGATCATCAGAGAAGTCATTTCTAGCAGAAATATCTTAAATCTTGTGTTTACAGCAAAATGAGCGAGAAAACAGGCCAAGTTCAGCCTCAGCAGAGAGAAACTCAGCCTTCAACTGCACAAAAAGGAGACAAAATGTCCCAAACGTGACACAAAACAGATGTAAGACAACCAAAATGAGACACAAAGACCTCACACAGACATAAAATGACTAATAACAGATGAAAAAAGACTAAAATGTGGCACGAAAAGACCAAAATTAAATGCAAATAACCACAAATGGATGTAAAACTATCAAAATGACACACAACATGACCAAAATGTGACACAAGCTGACCACAATTATATGCATGATGGCAAATGAATGCAAAACTGTGACACACAAAATGAACATTATGAATGAAAAATTGACCATAATAACCAGCAAAAATGACCAGAAAGAGACAAAATGTCTCAAATGTGGCACAAAACCGACAAAAAACAGCCAAAATGAGAAACAAAATGACCTCAAATAGACACAAAATGGCTAGTAAGAGATGTAAAAAGACCAAAATGTGACACAAATGGCCAACATTAAATGCAAATAATCATAAAGGGATGCAGAACTACTGAAATGACACACAAAATGACCACATCATCATAAAAAATGATCAGAAACAGACTAACTGTTTCAAATGTGGCACAAACGGATGCAAAATATCCAAAATGAGACACAAAATGGGTAATAAGAGATTTAAAAAGACCGAAATGTGTCACAAAATGATCAGAATGTGATGCAAAATGACCAGAAACAGATAAAAAATGTCTCAAATAAGACCTAAACCAGATGCAACAAGACTAAAATAAGACACAAAATGGCACAAAATGACTAAAATGATTTGTTTTCTTTCTTATGATCGACAGTAAAGTTAAAATCTTTGGATTCTGGACGATAAAAGACCCTAAAGTTAATAAAAACAACACTCCGTTGCAGCTCTGCATGTCAGAATCCGGGCCAAACGAGGATAACAGGCAGAGCCACAGAATCTGCCGCTGGCCTCGGCGTTTCCCCCGGCGACCCACAACAGCTGGGAGGCGGCCATTGTGGAGGACGAGGCTTGTATGAAGTGGTCGACGGCTCCATCGATCTGGTTTTCTAAGAGCTGCACGGGCACTTTGTTCTGAAACGAGTGGGAAAACGCAGTGGATTCTCCAGCGAAACAATCGTAAAAAACATGTAGAGATGCTGGACAGTAACTCTACGTCATGAAAATGTTTTTTAGGAAGAATATGTTGGATTACAGTGACGATATATGATAAGAAATGTCTGACAAATCATTAAAAGCACAACATTTTGCCAAGAGTTGAAGTATTTTTACACATTAAGTGCATTATATTGTGATTTTTTAATCAACTATATATGTTTGTTTTTTTTAATGACACAAAGAGACAAAAACAGCACAGAAAGATTCTAAAATAACACAAAAATGGCACAAAAAGACACAAAAATGACCGAAAAAGGTACAAAATGACACGTAACGGTGCTTAAATAACCCAAAAATGGCACAAAAAGACACAAAAATGACCGAAAAAGGTACAAAATGACACGTAACGGTGCTTAAATAACCCAAAAATGGCACAAAAAGACACAAAAATGACCAAATAACAAAAATGACATGGAGAGATGTTAAAATTACAATAGAGGCACAAAAATAGCACAAAAGGATGCTTACATAACACAAAAATGGTACAAAAAGACACAAAAATTACAAGAATGGCACAAAATGACACAAAAATTACAACAAAAAGGCACAAAAACAGTACAAAAGGATGTGTAAATAACACAAAAATTCCACAAAAAAAAACACAAAAATTACATGGTGAGGTCTTAAAATGACATGAAAATGATACAAAAAGGCACAAAGTGAGACAAAATGATGCTGAAATAACACACAAATGACACAAAAAGACACAAAAATGACAAAAAGCACAAAATAACACAAAAGGAAGCTAGAATAACACAAAAATGGCAATAAAGACATACAATAACAAAAAAGCACAAAATGGTACAAAAGCATGCTTAAACAAGACAAAAATTATACAAAAACACACAAAAATGACAAAAAAGGCACAAAACGACACAAAAGGATGCTGAAATAACACAAAAATGGCACAAAAAGACACAAACATTACAAAATGGCACAAAAAACACAAAAATGACAGGGAAAGGCGTTAAGATGCAAACAGCTAGCTTAGCATAAACACTGGAAACTAGAAAAAGTATGAAAATTCACACATTTAAAGAGGTAAAGCCAATAAATGTCATCATGGGTGAAATGAACGAGCACAGAGCAGCTAATAGCATCTAAAAAACGCTGTCTGGGATGTTCAGAGCTGAAGAGTAGAGTTTCCTCTAAGATAATTTGAGATTTGCCTGAGAGAAAGATGGGAAAGAGCCAGAGGACAACCGAACCAGATGTGCTGGTTAAACACTAAAGCAGGAAGAAAAGGAAATGTAGCAGCGTGGCTAAAACTTCCCTCCAGCATCACAGCGGGAGTTCTCTGGGCAAAGATGCAGCATTATATTTTACATTTTATATCAAAGGACATGCAAATGCAACCAAACCAGCATTACAAACTATTCGGTGCCCAAACAGATAAAAATACGAAACACATAATTTAAACTGCAAATACAAAAATACACCAAAGAGACACGGAGGAGACTGAAAACCAGCAGGAAGATGAGACGATTTTGAGCGGTTAGAGGCACAAATTAGATTTTTAAACTGCAAGAATAATGGCTGAAAATTAGATTTTTGTGCCACTGAGATGCCTTCTGACGCCGTCTGTTTTCAGACTATATTTATCCCTGTTGGACGCTGATTCAGAAAGAGGAGTTCAACACGGTACAAGCTGTAAAATTATACAACCTCAGTAGAAAGAGGAGGAACATTCAGAGATTCAGGCAAATTAACTCCAACAAATTCGATTAAAAAAAAGAAAATCTGGCTAATACTCCAAAGTCTGTTTGATAGAACATATTTCACTCCAAAGTAAGGGTTCTTGGAGTTATTTTTCTCAACTTTAACTAAAAGACACAAGTTTGTTCAACATTTGCACAGAAAAATGAACAAGAAAACAGGCTGAGTTCAGCCACAGGAGAGAAATTCAGCCTTCAACTGCACAAAAACACCCCAGGAGAGTGGAAAAATTAAAATGGGGCAAAAGAACGGCCTCAAAAAGATGCAAAATGACCCAAGTGGGGCATAAAACAGATGCAAAATATCCAAAATGAAGCACAAAATGACCAAAATGTGATGAAAAATGACCACAAAGAGCTTTAGAATCACCAAGGAGAGATAGAAGAGAACCAACATGTGACTCAAAGTGACTAAAATTATATGTATATGATCATAAACAAATGCAAAGGTACACATGACGCACAAAATAACAACATGGAATTTAAAAAAGGACAATATTAACATGCAAAATGACCAAAATGTGATGCAAAAATGGCCAGAAATAGACAAAGGGATGGTAAAATAACAGAAAAATTAAACAAAAAGACAAAAATGACATGGAGAGGTGTTAAAATGACATTAAAATGATGCAAAAATGCACAAAATGACACAAAAGGATGCTTAAATAACACAAAAATCACACAAAATGATACTTAAATAATAGTCTTGTTAAAAGAAAACATGCCTTTAAAATTTGAGGTTCAGAGAGTGAAGACACAGAAAAATAACGGCATTTACGACGATCGATTTCACACAGCCTGAACGCTGAATCCTGTTTTCTGTGTGGTGAAGGTTCCCACCTGGAGGCTTCACTGTTGTCAGCTGCAAGCAACAAGCAGCAGCTGCATGAAGGATGCAGTAAAAACACCCAGAACAGCAGCTTTAAACTGAATAACCTGCACACAGATCAGTCCCAACACCACAAATATTTCAATATCATTCATGGCAATGAAAAGCTGCTTACATCTGGACTTCGGTTTCTGTCTTTCTATGTCATTTGTGTATGTTTTGTGTCATTCTGTCTTTTTTGAAAATCATCTTTTTATGCTATTTTCGTCTTTTTAAGCATCTTTTCTGTCATTTTTGTGTCATCTATGCATCTTTTAATGCTATTTTTGTCTCATTTTGTGTATTTTCTAGCATTTTTGTGTAATTTTTGTCTTTCTGTCATTTCTGCATAGTTTTGTGCTATTTTTGTCTTTTTCAGCATCTTTTGTGTCATTTTATGTCTTTTTGAGCATCTTTTGTGTCATTTTGTGTCATGTGTGCATATTTCCGTGATATTTTTGTCTCATTTCGTGTCTTTTTTTTTTTGCATCTTTTGTCATTTTTTGTCTTTTTTTTGCATCTTTTGTGTCATTTTTGTGTCATCTATGCATCTTTTAATGCTATTTTTGTCTCATTTTGTGTATTTTCTAGCATTTTCTGTGTAATTTTTGTCTTTCTGTCATTTCTGCAGTTTCATGCTATTTTAGTCTTTTTTTTTAGCATCTCTTGTGTCATTTTGTGTGTTTTTAAGCATCTTTTGTGTAATTTTGTGTCATGTGTACATATTTCCGTGACATTTTTGTCTCATTTCGTGCCTTTTTTTTTTTGCATCTTTTGTGTCATTTTTGTGTCATTTGTGCATCTTTTTGTCCTACTTTTGTCTCATTTTGTGTATTTTCTAGCATCTTTTGTATTGTTTTTGTGTCTTTCTATGTCATTTCTGCATATTTCCATGCTATTTTTGTGTCTTTTTCAGCATCTTTTGTGTCATTTTGTGTCTTTTTAAATATCTTTTGTGTCATTTTTGTGTCATTCTGTGTCATTTTTAGCATCTTTCATGTCTTTTTGTGTCATTTTTAGCATCTTTTGTGTCTTTTTGTGTCATTCTGTCCATTTTGTGTCTTTCTGTGTCTGTTTTAGCATCTTTTGTGTTTTTCTGTCTTTTTTTAGCCTCTTTTGTGTAATTTGTGCATATTTTCATGCTATTTTTGTCTCACTTGGTGTCTTTTTTAGGTATTGTGTCATTTTTGTGTCTTTCTATGTCATTTGTGCATGTTTTGTGACATTTTTGTGTGTTTCTGTGTGTTTTTAGCATCTTTTTTAGCATCTTTTGTGTCTTTCTGTATCTGTGGCAAAAAGTGCTCAGAAACTAATTGAGGTTCAGAAGATTAAGAAGCTTCAGATTTATTAAAAAAAACAAAAACTTTCTGCTCAAAACAAGATGATTTCAAATAAATATAATAATAATAATAATAATAATAATAATAATACATTTTATTTATAGGCGCCTTTCAGAACACTCAAGGTCACTGTACAGAGGAAACACAGATAAAAACACATTCAAATATACAGTATAAAATGTAAGAATTTTTAAAAAATTTTAAAAGAAGAAAATTTAGCAATTTTAAAACAACAGAAGGAGAAGGAGGAATGGAAGTCAAAGTGAGTAGGCTTGTTTGAACAGAGATTGGATTAGAAAATGTCCAGCGTGTTGTGTGTTGTGTGTTCACATGCGGGGCTTTTCTGTTTTGTTTGTTTTTGAATCTAGACAACATAATCTTACGTTGACAGGCCAGCGAGTGTCATCAGGGCGTTTACTGAGTGTTTGCTTCGCCCAGCTTGACCCCGACTCTCCAGTTCATGACAAGTGAAGAGCATCAAGAGTCTGTCTAGAGAGCTACACATGTGGGATTGATGTTGCAAGAGGAGGAGGTTGTCTAGTAATCCAGGTCGACCTCATCACACCTGGTTTGACATCTTCTCTGGAACACGACCGCACACAAACACACAATGCAGCGACGACGGACGGCGTTTCTCAACAGATGACACGCTCTAAATTTAGTCATCCGCCAGCTGAAATGTGCAGCAGCTCAAACAGAAAGCGGACAGGACAGGACACGTCTGAAGCTCTGAGTAATGATTATTAAATGAGCAGTAAACACAACAGCAGCAGTGTGTGTGTGTGTGTGTGTGTGTGTGTGTGCTGTTAGCAAATATCAGCATCTAGACGCAGGAATTCTCCGGAGCGAGTCTTGGGTTTCACCATCAGTGTGGGTTTTTTAGCGCTGTCTGGACACGCTCAGAGCTGAACACTCACATAGCTGGAGGCGATCTGGTTCGACAACGAGCTATTTTAGTCCCGAGGAAACCGCAGTTTGATTAGGACGAGGAGGAAGAAGTGAAATCACAAAAACAAAGCTAAATTTAAAGAACAAGAGGACAAAACAAGCAGCACAGATGTGAAAAAGTTACATTTAAGGCCTTTTAACAGCACTTAAAACAGAATTTAACACCAACAATGAGGAAAATTAATTCATTTCTGGATAAAAAAAGGGGCAAAAATCTCTGGTTTCAGCTCCTCGAATGTGAATATTTTGGTTTTCTTCATCTTGTGTGATAGTAGACTTAGTATTGTGAATTTGACGGACAAAATGAGGCATCTGAAGGCATCACGTTGGGCTTTGGGAAACTGGAACATGTATTTTTCTGTATGTATTTTTATTATTTATTTCCGTATTTTATATTTTTTTTCTATATGCATTTTGCTTTTTTCTGTATTTGTTTTTTGTATATATTCTTTAATAAAAATCAAATATTTTTATGTTTTTCTGTATGCATTTTTATTTTATTTCTGTATGTATTTTTATTTTTTTGTATGTATTTGTACTATTTTTCTATATGTATTTTTATTATATTTCTATATGTATTTTTATTTTTTTCTGTACATATTTTTTTTTTCTGTATGTATTTTTACTGTTTTTCTGTATGTATTTTTGGTATTGTATTTTTTTGTGTATTTTTATTATTTTTTCTGTATGTATTTTTAGTATGTTTTTCTGTTATTTTTTTCTATATGTATTTTTATTTTCTCTGTATGTATGTTTTAGTATTTTTTTCTGTATGTTTTCTGTCTATTTTAGCACTTTTTGTGACATTTTTGTCATTTCTGCATCTTTTTGTCCTATTTTTTGTCTTTTTTTAAGCATCCTTTGTGCTATTTTTGTTTTGTTTAGCATTTTTTGTGTCATTCTGTGTCACTTGTGCATCTTTTTGTTCGATTTTTTGTCTTTTTAGCATCTTTTGTGTCATTTTTTTTCCAAAAAGCTATATTTAATGTAGAGTTCAGTGAGCTGAATTGAAGGCCTTTAAACAGCACTTACCAAACAATTCAACATTTCAGTTAGCATCAAAAAGTGATGAAAGCATGAAAGACGTTAATGAACACCAGCAAAGGTCTATTTACTAGTTTCCGTACAGGTGAAGGACTTATATTGTAGTAAAAAACGAACCAACAGTGAGGAAAATTAATTCATTTCTGGATAAAAATGGCAAAAATCTCTGGTTTCAGCTCCTCAAATGTGAATATTTTATTTTTTGTGCTCTTAGTGTAGCTATTTCAGCACCGGACTGCGTTTAGAGAAACCTCCTGACAACACAGCTTTATGTCGACATAAAGCTGATCGCTGGGGTTCTTTACAGCCTCATGAAGCTGCCGTCAAACCATCTGAGGGCCATTAATGCTGCGTTCAGGAACACATGTGAAGAGGCTCCTCGCCACCCCGTTTGATCGGCGCCCAGATGAAGCCGAGTGAGCGCCGCTGGGCCTCGTCTTCGTTAAAGAGCCATAGAAGACGAGGAGTCGCCGGGGTGGAGGCGGTTTCAGGGGTTCTCCTGTTTTACAAGGGTCTGGAAGTCGGTAGAGGTGGGCTGTTTCTGGTTAAGCGTCGGCGTTGGGGGTAGAGGGCCGAGTGAAGTGGGTTTGTACCACGTCAGGAGCAGAGCCGGGAGTTCCCCAGGGCACCTGAGGCTGCTCCGGGATGATTCTTCACATCTGTGCTGCTCGGTTTGTCCTCTTCTTCTGTGAAATTTGCTTCGTTTTTGTGATTCCACTGCTCTTCCTGTTCTGTTTCTTCCTCCTTATCTAACTGCAGTTTCTGCCTCAAACTACCCAAAACTCCAAAATACTGAGTTTACTATGACAAAATATTCACATTTCTGCCGGTCTTTCATGCTTTCATCACTCTCCGATGCTAAAAGAGGTGGTAAATTATGTTGTAAGTGCTATTAAAAGGCCTTAAAATTAAGTCTGTATTAAATATAGTTTTTAGAAAAAACATCAAAAGTAAAAAACAAAAAAAAAAAGGTCCAACTTCACAAGTTTTCCAACCAGGTCTTGCTACTGAAAAATACATACAGGAAAAAATACTAAAAATACACACAGAAAACAAAAACATTTTTTTGGACTTTTTTCATGTATTTTTATTTTTTGTATGTATTTGTATTTTTTTCTGTATGTATTTGTATTTTTTTCTGTATGTATGTTTAGTATTTTTTTCTGTATATGCTTTTATTTTTTTCTATATGTACTTTTTTCTGTATGTATTTTTAGTATTTTTTCTGTATGTATTTTTATTACTTTTTCTGAGTACTTTTATGTTCTTTAAGATGTATTTTTTTCTGTGTATTTTTTTCTGTTAGTATTTTTATACTTTTTCTGTATGCATTTTATTTTTTTTCTGTAAATATATATATATATATATATTTTTTTTTTCTGTTTGTATTATTTTTTTCTGTATGTATTTGTATTTTTTTCTGTATATATTTTTATTTTTTCTGTAAGTATTTTCACTTTTTCTGTATGCATTTTTAGTATTTTTTTTGTAAATTTTGTATATTTTTTTCGGTATATACTTTCATAATTTTTTCTCTATGTATTTTCTATTTTTCTGGATGTATTTTCAGTATTTTTTTCTTTATGTATTATTTTTTCTGTATGTTTTTTTGTATGTATTTTTATTATTTTTTTCTGTACATATTTTTTATCTGTTTCTGTAAGTATTTTTTTTTCTGTATTTTTCAGTCAAAAGACCTGGCTGGAAAAGTTGTGAAGTTGAAGCTTACGTCAAAGGTTTTTTCAAACTTTTAATGTTTTTTCTAAAAGCTATACTTAATACAGAGTCAAACCACTTCTTTAGCATCAGAAGGTAATGAAAGCATGAAAGACCAGTAGAAATGTGAACATTTTCTCCATCTTGTCTGATAATAAACTCAGTATTTTGGAGTTCTGGACAGTTTGGGGCGTCTGGAGGCATCAATAATGATAAGAGCTGTTTACATAGGGGCTTAAAGGGGCTCAAAGCTGCTCCAGATGTTTCCACTTTCTTTACATTTCCAGACTGATTCTCACTTGGAGGCCTTTCACTTTTTCTACGGTGGTGTTAAACCTCACTGCTGCACTTGCTGACCCTGTCGTCGAACCCCCCCGACTACGTGAAATGATTTTGGGCTGGTACAAGCCCTCCATCGTACTCCTGCAACACTCTCCCTCCTCCGTCGCCTCCCCACGCCGGCTCTCCGGCACTTCTGCGGTTTTCCCCTGCGACTTTGAAACCCAAGAGCTGAATGGAGTCATTGTTCTGGTGCAGGATGGAGGCGGAGGAAGGCTGACAGGAGATCGGGATCACCGACACTCATGCCTTCTCTCTTTTTTGTAGACTCTGGCTCGCTCTGTGATCGTCTCGCTGCAGGTTTGGACACGAGGACGAGAGGCTGCGGGCTCGTCTGGGTTGGAAATCCAGCAGGTTTCACATTCAGGGTTCTTCTCTGCGTGTTTTTAACATTTTTCATCTGCTGTGTGCCGTTTCCTGTCCCTTTGATCAGCGACATTCATGCAACCCGCACCGCCACGTCTGTCCAGCAGGCGGCGCTGTGACCAGATTTCACATCAGAATACACAGAAATATTATCAGAACTGAGTTAAATCAGTCATAACCTGCTGTGATTGTCGAGCACAAGCGCAGGATTAACTCAAAACTGCAGTTTGGTGCACAAAAAAGCTTTCTGTGATCGTCAGGAATCAGGATTTTCAGAAACAACAGATCTGGTTGGAAAAGTTGCAAAGTTTGACCTGAGATCAAAGCTGCAGAAGCTAAGATCCAAAAATACCAAAAATCTGGATATTAATGTACAAAAGTGACATTAATAACCTGATTTTTGGTACTTTTGTAAATTAATATTCGGATTTTTGGGAATATCCAGATTACAATCTGGATTTTTGGTACTTTTGTACATTAATATTCAAATTTATGCTACTTTTGTACATTAATATCTAGATTTTTGGTACTTTTGAGCATTAATATCCAGATTTTTGGTACTTTTGTACTTTAACATCCAGATTTTTAGTGCTTTTGTGCATTAATATCCAGATTTTTGGTACTTATGTGCAGCATTGAGGGACTCAGCTGAGACAAACAGTCACATGAGAAAAATTCTCATGGTCCTGTCTGAACTGCAGGCAGTGTTTACAGAGAAAAGTAAGTACAAATAAAAATGTGAGCAGTGAAATATCTACAGTATGTGGAGCCCCCTGTTTTTTCTTCAAGTATTGGTAGCAGCTCTTGACACTTGGAAAAACAAAGAAATTTCATTTTCTTTTTAAGATGATTTTAAAATTGATGTTATTTTGAACAGAAATATCTTTGACTTTTTGTCATCGTGGTTGTGTTTCCACAGAGGTGCAGGACTTCACAGAGCAAAAAACGCTCAGAAACTGTGTACTTGGAGTACTTGTACTTTAGTAAACACTTTGAGTACTTCCTCCACCGCTCACATCCAGTCAGATTCATCACATTCAGCAGCGTTGGGAGATTTTTCTTAGACTTTCTGCAGCCATGAGGATGACTGATGGTTCCTGCTGTCTAGAGTTTCCTGGAAGAATCCGTCAACGTCTGGAGCGACACTCTCGACACGACACGTCTTCAGAGCCGACGTCCTGAGAGCCTCAGAGCCTCGGAGCTCCGTCCCTGAACCTGCTCCTCCTCCGACCTCCGACCCCCGGCTGCTCCGATAAGGCAGCGTCTGCAGGAGACGTCTCACTGTTTACATTCCTGTGTCACCCCCGGGTGATGCTGCACACGACCCACCATGCCCTCACGCACACACGGACCGTACCAATCACTCACTAAACGGGGGGGGGGGGGGCAACTTCTGGAGCTCATCAGCAAGAGAGCGCACATTTATGTAGTGGAGAAAATATCCAGATTTTTGCTACTTTGTACATTAATATCCAGATTTTTAGTACTTTTGTGCAGTAATATCCAGATTTTTGGTACTTTTACACAATA
This sequence comes from Amphiprion ocellaris, assembly GCF_022539595.1. Classification (NCBI taxonomy): domain Eukaryota; kingdom Metazoa; phylum Chordata; class Actinopteri; family Pomacentridae; genus Amphiprion; species Amphiprion ocellaris. Next base: position 20,404,165 of record NC_072789.1, on the reverse strand, counting down.
ATATCCAGATTTTTGGTACTTTTGTACATTAATATCCAGATTTTTGGTACTTTTGTACAATAATATCCAGATTTTTGTTACTTTTGCACAATAATATCCCCATTTTTGGTACTTTTGTAGATTAACATCCAGATTTTGTGTCAGCGTTTACATTCCTTCTGGAACTTCTGGAGTTGGTCGGATTTATTTAGCGGAGGAAAGAAGTCCATCTCTGAAAACTGGAGCGTCTCCGTCACTCAGATTGGTCCAAGAACAGCTTCAAGTTCTTGTTCAGTTTAGAATTTAGTTCAAATTAAAGCAGCTCAATACTTCCAAGGTGAAAAAACACAGTTAAATAGTGCAGATGTGACGTTTTGCACGTTTAAAACAAGATGCAAAGAGCCAGAGAATAAAGATTTATATGCTATACATATTTAAACTCATTTCCTGACTAACTTCAATGCTAAAAGGGTCTTTAGGATGTTTTAAACGATGCTGTCGGTCATTTTAAGCTCAAAATGGCAACAACAAAAAAAAACAGCTCACAAAATTCCATTTGATATCACAACGTGGTTTTACAGAAGCGAGAGCAGAAATCTGACTCAATATTCTTTCATAAAAGCCGTTTGCAGAGCTGTAATAGCTGTGCTCAACTGACAGAAAATCCATCAGAAATGGTTCTGATATTGGTTTCAGTCCAGTGTTTACAACCATGTGAGGATTTCCTGTTTGTTTTTGTCATATGTGACATTAAACTGAGTTTCTTCAGGCGTCCTGCTGCTGGTTGGACCAAACAAACAAACTGAAGACCCAATATAAACTTTGGAGAAGCTAAAAACTGCAATTTTTGACAGATTCTGCAGCCTAAACAAGTTATTTATAACTGATAATGAGAATAATTCTCGCTTTCAGCTCCAGCTGGTTGCACAGATCAGTAAAAACATTCAGTCTCTGGAGATTACTAAGGATTTTAAGTAGGATCATAACAATATGCAGAGTCAAAATAATCACCTTCTGTTGCACATTTATGGTTAAAAAAATGAAAGAAACTAGTTGCTAATTAGAACAAAAAATGATAGTTTACTGGCTGCCTTGCTTAAAAAGAGACTTTAGGTTTAAGAAAGTTGTGCTAAAAATGGTCACTTTGTTCTCCATAATACTGGTAGTTCAGATAAATGGGGTTTAAGTTATCAAATATGACCTTTAAGTTCCTTTAAACACGCCTAAAGTCTGGTTTATTCTGAGTGTTTTACTAAAAATAAGGTCACAGGTAGGTGTCACTATTCATTCAGCTTTTGTTTAGAGAAGATAAATCCGTTTTGTTGCCCTGGAGCAGCACAAGAGTGTGGAGACAAAGAGCTTCATGTTTATAGAAATAACGGACGCTGCTGCAGCCACAGACAACGACTGGTTTCTGACAGGCAGCTGGAAGAGAAAGTAAAGGTCTGGAAAACTTTCACCCAGAGAAAAAAGCAGAAGGTCGGCGGGTTGTTCTGCAGCCAGAGTGGTAAAATATCACAGGAAGGAAGTGGCATTTTAGTACATTAATATCCAGACTTTTGGTACTTTTGTACAATAATATCGAGATTTTGGTACTTTTGTACATTAATATCCAGATTGTTGGTACTTTTGTACAATAATATCCAGATTTTTGGCTCTTTTGTACATTAATATCCAGATTTTTGGTACTTTTGTACATTAATATCCAGATTTTTGGTACTTTTGTACATTTATATTCAGATCTTTGGCACTTTTGTAAATTAATATTCAAATTTTTGGTACTTTTGTAAATTAATATCCATGATTTTTGGCTCTTTTGTACATTAATATCCAGATTTTTGGTACTTTTGTACATTTATATTTAGATCTTTGGCACTTTTGTAAATGAATATTCAAATTTTTGGTACTTTTGTACATTAATATCCAGATTTTTGGCTCTTTTGTACATTAATATCCAGATTTTTGGTACTTTTGTACAATAATACCCAGATTTTTGGCACTTTTGTACAATAATATCCAGATTTTTGGTACTTTTGTACAATAATATCCAGATTTTTGGCTCTTTTGTACAATAATATCCAGATTTTTGGCTCTTTTGTACAATAATATCCAGATTTTTGGTACTTTTGTACATTAATATTCAGATTTGTGGCACGTTTACACAATAATATTCAGAATTTTGGTACTTTTGTACATTAATATCCAGATTTTTGGCACTTTAACAAAATTAATATCCAGATTTTTGATATTTTTGCACATTAATATCGAGATTTTTACTCGTTTTGTGCATTAATATCCATATTTTTGATACTTTTCCGCATTAATATCGAGATTTTTACTCCTTTTGTGCATTAATATCCATATTTTTGATACTTTTTCGCATTAATATCCAGATTTTTACTCCTTTTGTGCATTAATATCCAGATTTTAGTTTGTTTGT